>NC_091742.1:40310855-40613886 GCF_043380555.1 Nothobranchius furzeri
AAGTTATAAGCCCACAAAGGAGTAACTGGACTACTTCTTTAAAGTGACACCAGGCCCGGTGACCTTTGGGACATGGTTTTACCCCCTATAGGAATGTGCGATCATCTTGAAACGTTCAGATCACTTACAACTCAATAGATTCTACCTTCTTGTAGCGTTTCAGCCAGATTGGACCTTGTTTTCACACAAATGGACCCAGAATGATGTGAAATTGTGCTTTGTGCAACATAATTCTGGGTGCCATTTACAAACCTTAAGTGCTAATGACTCCATTCCTTGTTGTGGTTGTAGGGGCTGTTGATTGGAGTACACTAAAACAAACCTGATCTCTCTAAAACATTCAGAAGCCAAGTTATAAGCCCACTAATGTGTAACTGGACTACTTCTTTAAATTGACACCAGATCCGGTGACCTTTGGGACATGGTTTGACCCCCTTAGGAAAGTGCTATCATCATGAAACGTTCAGATCACTTACAACTCAATAGATTCTACCTTCCTGTAACGTTTCAGCCTGATTGGACCTTGTTTTCACACAAATGAACCCAGAATGATGTGAAATTGTTCTTCGTGCAGCATAATTCTGGGTGCCATTTACAAACCATAAGTGCTAATGACTCCATTCCGTTTTGAGGTTGTAGGGTATGTTGATTGGAGTACACCAAAACAAACCTGACCTCTCTAGGACATTCAGAAGCCAAGTTATAAGCCCACAAAGGTGTAACTGGACTACTTCTTTAAAGTGACACCAGGCCCGGTGACCTTTGGGACATGGTTTTACCCCCATAGGGATGTGCGATCATCTTGAAACATTCAGATCACTTACAACTCAATAGATTCTACCTTCTTGTAGCGTTTCAGCCTGATTGGACCTTGTTTTCACACAAATGGACCCAGAATAATGTGAAATTGTGCTTCGTGCAACACAATTCTGGGTGCCATTTACAAACCATAAGTGCTAATGACTCCATTCCTTTTTGTGGTTGTAGGGGCTGTTGATTGGAGTACATTAAAACAAACCTGATCTCTCTAGGACATCCAGAAGCCAAGTTATAAGCCCACAAATGTGTAACTGGACTACTTCTTTAAGTTGACACCAGATCCGGTGACTTTTGGGACATGGTTTGACCCCCTTAGGAAAGTGCTATCATCATGAAACGTTCAGATCACTTACACCTCAATAGATTCTACCTTCCTGTAACGTTTCAGCCTGATTGGATCTTGTTTTCACACAAATGAACCCAGAATGATGTGAAATTGTGCTTCGTGCAACATAATTCTGGGTGCCATTTAAAAACCATAAGGGCTAATGACTCCATTCCTTTTTGGGGTAATGGGGGCTGTTAATTGGAGTACGCTAAAACAAACGTGATCTCTCTAGGACATTCAGAAGCCAAGTTATAAGCCCACAAATGTGTAACTGGACTACTTCTTTAAATTGACACCAGTTCCGGTGACCTTTGGGACATGGTTTGACCCCCTTAGGAAAGTGCTATCATCATGAAACGTTCAGATCACTTACAACTCAGTAGATTCTACCTTCCTGTAACGTTTCAGCCTGATTGGACCTTGTTTTCACACAAATGAACCCAGAATGATGTGAAATTGTGCTTCGTGCAACATAATTCTGGGTGCCATTTACAAACCATAAGTGCTAATGACTCCATTCCTTTTTGTGGTTGTAGGGGCTGTTTATTGGAGTACACTAAATTAAACCTGATCTCTCTACGACATTCAGAAGCCAAGTTATAAGCCCACAAATGTGTAACTGGACTACTTCTTTAAATTGACACCAGATCCGGTGACCTTTGGGACATAGTTTGACCTCCTTGGGAAAGTGCTATCAGCATGAAACGTTCAGATCACTTACAACTCAATAGATTCTACCTTCCTGTAACGTTTCAGCCTGATTGGACCTTGTTTTCACACAAATGGACCCCGAATGATTTGAAATTGTGCTTCGTACAACATAATTCTGGATGCCATTTACAAACCATAAGTGCTAATGACTCCATTCCTTTGTGTGGTTGTAGGGGCTGTGGATTGGAGTACACTAAAACAAACCTGATCTCTCCAGGACATTCAGAAGCCAAGTTATAAGCCCACAAAGGTGTAACTGGACTACTTCTTTAAATTGACACCAGATCCGGTGACCTTTGGGACATGGTTTGACCCCCTTAGGAAAGTGCGATCATCATGAAACGTTCAGATCACTTACAACTCAATAGATTCTACCTTCCTGTAACGTTTCAGCCTGATTGGACCTTGTTTTCACACAAATGAACCCAGAATGATGTGAAATTGTGCTTCGTGCAACATAATTCTGGGTGCGATTTAAAAACCATAAGTGCTAATGACTCCATTCCTTTTTGGGGTAATGGGGGCTGTTAACTGGAGTACTCTAAAACAAACCTGACCTCTTTAGGATATTCAGAAGCCAAGTTATAAGCTCTCAAAGGTGTAACTGGACTACTTCTTTAAAGTGACACCAGGCCCGGTGACCTTTGGGACATGGTTTTAGCCCCTACAGGAATGTGTGATCATCATGAAACATTCAGATCACTTACAACTCAATAGATTCTACCTTCTTGTAACGTTTCAGCCTGATTGGACCTTGTTTTCACACAAATGGACCCAGAATGATGTGAAATTGTGCTTCGTGCAACATAATTCTGGGTGCCATTTAAAACCATTAGTGCTAATCACTCCATTCCTTTTTGTGGTGGTAGGGGCTGTTGATTGGAGTACACTAAAACAAGCCTGACCTCTCTAGGACATTCAGAAGCCAAGTTATAAGCCCACAAATGTGTAACTGGACTACTTCTTTAAATTGACACCAGATCCGGTGACCTTTGGGACATGGTTTGACCCCCTTAGGAAAGTGCTATCATCATGAAACGTTCAGATCACTTACAACTCAATAGATTCTACCTTCCTGTAACGTTTCAGCCTGATTGGACCTTGTTTTCACACAAATGAACCCAGAATGATGTGAAATTGTGCTTCGTGCAACATAATTCTGGGTGCCATTTACAAACCATAAGTGCTAATGACTCCATTCCTTTTTGTGGTTGTAGGGGCTGTTTATTGGAGTACACTAAATTAAATCTGATCTCTCTAGGACATTCAGAAGCCAAGTTATAAGCCCACAAATGTGTAACTGGACTACTTCTTTAAATTGACACCAGATCCGGTGACCTTTGGGACATAGTTTGACCTCCTTAGGAAAGTGCTATCAGCATGAAACGTTCAGATCACTTACAACTCAATAGATTCTACCTTCCTGTAACGTTTCAGCCTGATTGGACCTTGTTTTCACACAAATGAACCCAGAATGATGTGAAATTGTGCTTCGTGCAACATAATTCTGGGTGCCATTTACAAACCATAAGTGCTAATGACTCCATTCCTTTTTGTGGTTGTAGGGGCTGTTTATTGGAGTACACTAAATTAAACCTGATCTCTCTAGGACATTCAGAAGCCAAGTTATAAGCCCACAAAGGTGTAACAGGACTACTTCTTTAAAGTGACACCAGGCCCAGTGACCTTTGGGACATGGTTTGACTCCCTATAGGAATGTGCGATCATCATGAAACGTTCAGATCACTTACAACTCAATAGATTCTACCTTCTTGTAACGTTTCAGCCTGATTGGACCTTGTTTTCACACAAATGGACCCAGAATGATGTGAAATTGTGCTTCGTGCAACATATTTCTGGGTGCCATTTACAAACCATAAGTGCTAATCACTCCATTCCTTTTTGTGGTTGTAGGGGCTGTTGATTGGAGTACACTAAAACAAGCCTGACCTCTCTAGGACATTCAGAAGCCAAGTTATAAGCCCACAAATGTGTAACTGGACTACTTCTTTAAATTGACACCAGATCCGGTGACCTTTGGGACATGGTTTGACCCCCTTAGGAAAGTGCTATCATCATGAAACGTTCAGATCACTTACAACTCAATAGATTCTACCTTCCTGTAACGTTTCAGCCTGATTGGACCTTGTTTTCACACAAATGAACCCAGAATGATGTGAAATTGTGCTTCGTGCAACATAATTCTGGGTGCCATTTACAAACCATAAGTGCTAATGACTCCATTCCTTTTTGTGGTTGTAGGGGCTGTTTATTGGAGTACACTAAATTAAACCTGATCTCTCTAGGACATTCAGAAGCCAAGTTATAAGCCCACAAATGTGTAACTGGACTACTTCTTTAAATTGACACCAGATCCGGAGACCTTTGGGACATGGTTTGACCTCCTTAGGAAAGTGCTATCAGCATGAAACGTTCAGATCACTTACAACTCAATAGATTCTACCTTCCTGTAACGTTTCAGCCTGATTGGACCTTGTTTTCACACAAATGAACCCAGAATGATGTCAAATTGTGCTTCGTGCAACATAATTCTGGGTGCCATTTAAAAACCATAAGTGCTAATGACTCCATTCCTTTTTGGGGTAATGGGGGCTGTTAACTGGAGTACTCTAAAACAAACCTGACCTCTTTAGGATATTCAGAAGCCAAGTTATAAGCTCACAAAGGTGTAACTGGACTACTTCTTTAAATTGACACCAGGCCCGGTGACCTTTGGGACATGGTTTTACCCCCTACAGGAATGTGTGATCATCATGAAACGTTCAGATCACTTACAACTCAATAGATTCTACCTTCTTGTAACGTTTCAGCCTGATTGGACCTTGTTTTCACACAAATGGACCCAGAATGATGTGAAATTGTGCTTCGTGCAACATAATTCTGGGTGCCATTTAAAACCATTAGTGCTAATCACTCCATTCCTTTTTGTGGTGGTAGGGGCTGTTGATTGGAGTACACTAAAACAAGCCTGACCTCTCTAGGACATTCAGAAGCCAAGTTATAAGCCCACAAATGTGTAACTGGACTACTTCTTTAAATTGACACCAGATCCGGTGACCTTTGGGACATGGTTTGACCCCCTTAGGAAAGTGCTATCATCATGAAACATTCAGATCACTTACAACTCAATAGATTCTACCTTCCTGTAACGTTTCAGCCTGATTGGACCTTGTTTTCACACAAATGAACCCAGAATGATGTGAAATTGTGCTTCGTGCAACATAATTCTGGGTGCCATTTACAAACCATAAGTGCTAATGACTCCATTCCTTTTTGTGGTTGTAGGGGCTGTTTATTGGAGTACACTAAATTAAACCTGATCTCTCTAGGACATTCAGAAGCCAAGTTATAAGCCCACAAATGTGTAACTGGACTACTTCTTTAAATTGACACCAGATCCGGTGACCTTTGGGACATAGTTTGACCTCCTTAGGAAAGTGCTATCAGCATGAAACGTTCAGATCACTTACAACTCAATAGATTCTACCTTCCTGTAACGTTTCAGCCTGATTGGACCTTGTTTTCACACAAATGAACCCAGAATGATGTGAAATTGTGCTTCGTGCAACATAATTCTGGGTGCCATTTACAAACCATAAGTGCTAATGACTCCATTCCTTTTTGTGGTTGTAGGGGCTGTTTATTGGAGTACACTAAATTAAACCTGATCTCTCTAGGACATTCAGAAGCCAAGTTATAAGCCCACAAAGGTGTAACAGGACTACTTCTTTAAAGTGACACCAGGCCCGGTGACCTTTGGGACATGGTTTGACCCCCTATAGGAATGTGCGATCATCATGAAACGTTCAGATCACTACAACTCAATAGATTCTACCTTCTTGTAACGTTTCAGCCTGATTGGACCTTGTTTTCACACAAATGGACCCAGAATGATGTGAAATTGTGCTTCGTGCAACATATTTCTGGGTGCCATTTACAAACCATAAGTGCTAATCACTCCATTCCTTTTTGTGGTTGTAGGGGCTGTTGATTGGAGTACACTAAAACAAGCCTGACCTCTCTAGGACATTCAGAAGCCAAGTTATAAGCCCACAAATGTGTAACTGGACTACTTCTTTAAATTGACACCAGATCCGGTGACCTTTGGGACATAGTTTGACCTCCTTAGGAAAGTGCTATCAGCATGAAACGTTCAGATCACTTACAACTCAATAGATTCTACCTTCCTGTAACGTTTCAGCCTGATTGGACCTTGTTTTCACACAAATGAACCCAGAATGATGTGAAATTGTGCTTCGTGCAACATAATTCTGGGTGCCATTTAAAAACCATAAGTGCTAATGACTCCATTCCTTTTTGGGGTAATGGGGGCTGTTAACTGGAGTACACTAAAACAAACCTGACCTCTTTAGGATATTCAGAAGCCAAGTTATAAGCTCACAAAGGTGTAACTGGACTACTTCTTTAAAGTGACACCAGGCCCGGTGACCTTTGGGACATGGTTTTACCCCCTACAGGAATGTGTGATCATCATGAAACGTTCAGATCACTTACAACTCAATAGATTCTACCTTCTTGTAACGTTTCAGCCTGATTGGACCTTGTTTTCACACAAATGGACCCAGAATGATGTGAAATTGTGCTTCGTGCAACATAATTCTGGGTGCCATTTAAAACCATTAGTGCTAATCACTCCATTCCTTTTTGTGGTGGTAGGGGCTGTTGATTGGAGTACACTAAAACAAGCCTGACCTCTCTAGGACATTCAGAAGCCAAGTTATAAGCCCACAAATGTGTAACTGGACTACTTCTTTAAATTGACACCAGATCCGGTGACCTTTGGGACATGGTTTGACCCCCTTAGGAAAGTGCTATCATCATGAAACGTTCAGATCACTTACAACTCAATAGATTCTACCTTCCTGTAACGTTTCAGCCTGATTGGACCTTGTTTTCAAACAAATGAACCCAGAAAGATGTGAAATTGTGCTTCGTGCAACATAATTCTGGGTGCCATTTACAAACCATAAGTGCTAATGACTCCATTCCTTTTTGTGGTTGTAGGGGCTGTTTATTGGAGTACACTAAATTAAACCTGATCTCTCTAGGACATTCAGAAGCCAAGTTATAAGCCCACAAATGTGTAACTGGACTACTTCTTTAAATTGACACCAGACCCGGTGACCTTTGGGACATAGTTTGACCTCCTTAGGAAAGAGCTATCAGCATGAAACGTTCAGATCACTTACAACTCAATAGATTCTACCTTCCTGTAACGTTTCAGCCTGATTGGACCTTGTTTTCACACAAATGAACCCAGAATGATGTGAAATTGTGCTTCGTGCAACATAATTCTGGGTGCCATTTACAAACCATAAGTGCTAATGACTCCATTCCTTTTTGTGGTTGTAGGGGCTGTTTATTGGAGTACACTAAATTAAACCTGATCTCTCTAGGACATTCAGAAGCCAAGTTATAAGCCCACAAAGGTGTAACAGGACTACTTCTTTAAAGTGACACCAGGCCCGGTGACCTTTGGGACATGGTTTGACCCCCTATAGGAATGTGCGATCATCATGAAACGTTCAGATCACTTACAACTCAATAGATTCTACCTTCTTGTAACGTTTCAGCCTGATTGGACCTTGTTTTCACACAAATGGACCCAGAATGATGTGAAATTGTGCTTCGTGCAACATATTTCTGGGTGCCATTTACAAACCATAAGTGCTAATCACTCCATTCCTTTTTGTGGTTGTAGGGGCTGTTGATTGGAGTACACTAAAACAAGCCTGACCTCTCTAGGACATTCAGAAGCCAAGTTATAAGCCCACAAATGTGTAACTGGACTACTTCTTTAAATTGACACCAGATCCGGTGACCTTTGGGACATGGTTTGACCCCCTTAGGAAAGTGCTATCATCATGAAACGTTCAGATCACTTACAACTCAATAGATTCTACCTTCCTGTAACGTTTCAGCCTGATTGGACCTTGTTTTCAAACAAATGAACCCAGAATGATGTGAAATTGTGCTTCGTGCAACATAATTCTGGGTGCCATTTACAAACCATAAGTGCTAATGACTCCATTCCTTTTTGTGGTTGTAGGGGCTGTTTATTGGAGTACACTAAATTAAACCTGATCTCTCTAGGACATTCAGAAGCCAAGTTATAAGCCCACAAATGTGTAACTGGACTACTTCTTTAAATTGACACCAGACCCGGTGACCTTTGGGACATAGTTTGACCTCCTTAGGAAAGAGCTATCAGCATGAAACGTTCAGATCACTTACAACTCAATAGATTCTACCTTCCTGTAACGTTTCAGCCTGATTGGACCTTGTTTTCACACAAATGAACCCAGAATGATGTGAAATTGTGCTTCGTGCAACATAATTCTGGGTGCCATTTACAAACCATAAGTGCTAATGACTCCATTCCTTTTTGTGGTTGTAGGGGCTGTTTATTGGAGTACACTAAATTAAACCTGATCTCTCTAGGACTTTCAGAAGCCAAGTTATAAGCCCACAAAGGTGTAACAGGACTACTTCTTTAAAGTGACACCAGGCCCGGTGACCTTTGGGACATGGTTTGACCCCCTATAGGAATGTGCGATCATCATGAAACGTTCAGATCACTTACAACTCAATAGATTCTACCTTCTTGTAACGTTTCAGCCTGATTGGACCTTGTTTTCACACAAATGGACCCAGAATGATGTGAAATTGTGCTTCGTGCAACATATTTCTGGGTGCCATTTACAAACCATAAGTGCTAATCACTCCATTCCTTTTTGTGGTTGTAGGGGCTGTTGATTGGAGTACACTAAAACAAGCCTGACCTCTCTAGGACATTCAGAAGCCAAGTTATAAGCCCACAAATGTGTAACTGGACTACTTCTTTAAATTGACACCAGATCCGGTGACCTTTGGGACATGGTTTGACCCCCTTAGGAAAGTGCTATCATCATGAAACGTTCAGATCACTTACAACTCAATAGATTCTACCTTCCTGTAACGTTTCAGCCTGATTGGACCTTGTTTTCACACAAATGAACCCAGAATGATGTGAAATTGTGCTTCGTGCAACATAATTCTGGGTGCCATTTACAAACCATAAGTGCTAATGACTCCATTCCTTTTTGTGGTTGTAGGGGCTGTTTATTGGAGTACACTAAATTAAACCTGATCTCTCTAGGACATTCAGAAGCCAAGTTATAAGCCCACAAATGTGTAACTGGACTACTTCTTTAAATTGACACCAGATCCGGTGACCTTTGGGACATAGTTTGACCTCCTTAGGAAAGTGCTATCAGCATGAAACGTTCAGATCACTTACAACTCAATAGATTCTACCTTCCTGTAACGTTTCAGCCTGATTGGACCTTGTTTTCACACAAATGGACCCAGAATGATTTGAAATTGTGCTTCGTACAACTTAATTCTGGATGCCATTTACAAACCATAAGTGCTAATGACTCCATTCCTTTTTGTGGTTGTAGGGGCTGTTGACTGGAGTACACTAAAACAAGCCTGACCTCTCTAGGACATTCAGAAGCCAAGTTATAAGCCCACAAATGTTGGTACTGGACTACTTCATTAAATTGACACCAGATCCGGTGACCTTTGGGACATGGTTTGACCCCCTTAGGAAAGTGCTATCATCATGAAACGTTCAGATCACTTACAACTCAATAGATTCTACCTTCCTGTAACGTTTCAGCCTGATTGGACCTTGTTTTCACACAAATGAACCCAGAATGATGTGAAATTGTGCTTCGTGCAACATAATTCTGGGTGCCATTTACAAACCTTAAGTGCTAATGACTCCATTCCTTTTTGTGGTTGTAGGGGCTGTTGATTGGAGTACACTAAAACAAACCTGATCGCTCTAGGACATTCAGAAGCCAAGTTATAAGCCCACAAATGTGTAACTGGACTACTTCTTTAAATTGACACCAGATCCGGTGACCTTTGGGACATGGTTTGACCCCCTTAGGAAAGTGCTATCATCATGAAACGTTCAGATCACTTACAACTCAATAGATTCTACCTTCCTGTAACGTTTCAGCCTGATTGGACTTTGTTTTCACACAAATGAACCCAGAATGATGTGAAATTGTGCTTCGTGCAACATAATTCTGGGTGCCATTTACAAACCATAAGTGCTAATGACTCCATTCATTTTTGTGGTTGTAGGGGCTGTTGATTGGAGTACACTAAAACAAACCTGATCTCTCTAGGACATTCAGAAGCCAAGTTATAAGCCCACAAAGGTGTAACTGGACTACTTCTTTAACTTGACACCAGATCCGGTGACCTTTGGGACATGGTTTGACCCCCTTAGGAAAGTGCTATCATCATGAAACGTTCAGATCACTTACAACGCAATAGATTCTACCTTCCTGTAAAGTTTCAGGCTGATTGGACCTTGTTTTCACACAAATGAACCCAGAATGATGTGAAATTGTGCTTCGTGCAACATAATTCTGGGTGCCATTTAAAAACCATAAGTGCTAATGACTCCATTCCTTTTTGAGGTTGTAGGGGCGGTTGATTGGAGTACACTAAAACAAACCTGATCTCTCTAGGACATTCAGAAGCCAAGTTATAAGCCCACAAATGTGTAACTGGACTACTTCTTTAAATTGACACCAGATCCGGTGACCTTTGGGACATGGTTTGACCCCCTTAGGAAAGTGCTATCATCATGAAACGTTCAGATCACTTACAACTCAATAGATTCTACCTTCCTGTAACGTTTCAGCCTGATTGGACCTTGTTTTCACACAAATGAACCCAGAATGATGTGAAATTGTGCTTCGTGCAACATAATTCTGGGTGCCATTTAAAAACCATAAGTGCTAATGACTCCATTCCTTTTTGTGGTTGTTGGGGCTGTTGATTGGAGTACACTAAAACAAACCTGATCGCTCTAGGACATTCAGAAGCCAAGTTATAAGTCCACAAATGTGTAACTGGACTACTTCTTTAAAGTGACACCAGATCCGGTGACCTTTGGGACATGATTTGACCCCCTTAGGAAAGTGCTATCATCATGAAACGTTCAGATCACTTACAACTCAATAGATTCTACCTTCCTGTAACGTTTCAGCCTGATTGGACCTTGTTTTCACACAAATGAACCCAGAAAGATGTGAAATTGTGCTTCGTGCAACATAATTCTGGGTGCCATTTACAAACCATAAGTGCTAATGACTCCATTCCTTTTAGTGGTAACGGGGGCTGTTAATTGGAGTACTCTAAAACAAACCTGACCTCCCTAGGATATTCAGAAGCCAAGTTATAAGCCCACAAAGGTGTAACTGGACTACTTCTTTAAATTGACACCAGATCCGGTGACCTTCGGGACATTGTTTGACCCCCTTAGGAAAGTGCGATCATCTTGAAACGTTCAGATCACTTACAACTCAATAGATTCTACCTTCTTGTAGCGTTTCAGCCTGATTGGACCTTGTTTTCACACAAATTGCCCCAGAATGATGTGAAATTGTGCTTCGTGCAACATAATTCTGGGTGCCATTTACAAACCATAAGTGCTAATGACTCCATTCCTTTTTGTGGTTGTAGGGGCTGTTGATTGGAGTACATTAAAACAAACCTGATCTCTCTAGGACATTCAGAAGCCAAGTTATAAGCCCACAAATGTGTAACTGTACCACTTCTTTAAATTGACACCAGATCCGGTGACCTTTGGGACATGTTTTGACCCCCTATAGGAATGTGCGATCATCTTGAAAACTTTCAGATCACTTACATTTCAATAGATTCTACCTTCTTGTAGCGTTTCAGCCTGATTGGACCTTGTTTTCACACAAATGGACCCAGAATGATGTGAAATTGTGCTTCGTGCAACATAATTCTGGGTGCCATTTACAAACCTTAAGTGCTAATGACTCCATTCCTTTTTGTGGTTGTAGGGGCTGTTGATTGGAGTACACTAAAACAAACCTGATCTCTCTAGGACATTCAGAAGCCAAGTTATAAGCCCACAAATGTGTAACTGTACCACTTCTTTAAATTGACACCAGATCCGGTGACCTTTGGGACATGTTTTGACCCCCTATAGGAATGTGCGATCATCTTGAAAACTTTCAGATCACTTACAACTCAATAGATTCTACCTTCTTGTAGCGTTTCAGCCTGATTGGACCTTGTTTTCACACAAATGGACCCAGAATGATGTGAAATTGTGCTTCGTGCAACATAATTCTGGGTGCCATTTACAAACCTTAAGTGCTAATGACTCCATTCCTTTTTGTGGTTGTAGGGGCTGTTGATTGGAGTACACTAAAACAAACCTGATCTTTCTAGGACATTCAGAAGCCAAGTTATAAGCCCACAAATGTGTAACTGGACTACTTTAAATTGACACCAGATCCGGTGACCTTTGGGACATGGTTTGACCCCCTTAGGAAAGTGCTATCATCATGAAACGTTCAGATCATTTACAACTCAATAGATTCTACCTTCCTGTAACGTTTCAGCCTGATTGGACCTTGTTTTCACACAAATGAACCCAGAATGATGTGAAATTGTGCTTCGTGCAACATAATTCTGGGTGCCATTTAAAAACCATAAGTGCTAATGACTCCATTCCTTTTTGTGGTTGTGGGGGCTGTTGATTGGAGTATACTAAAACAAACCTGATCTCTCTAGGACATTCAGAAGCCAAGTTATAAGCCCACAAAGGTGTAACTGGACTACTTCTTTAAATTGACACCAGATCCGGTGACCTTTGGGACATGGTTTGACCCCCTTAGGAAAGTGCTATCATCATGAAACGTTCAGATGACTTACAACGCAATAGATTCTACCTTCCTGTAACGTTTCAGCCTGATTGGACCTTGTTTTCACACAAATGAACCCAGAATGATGTGAAATTGTGCTTCGTGCAACAAAATTCTGGGTGCCATTTAAAAACCATAAGTGCTAATGACTCCATTCCTTTTTGAGGTTGTAGGGGCGGTTGATTGGAGTACACTAAAACAAACCTGATCTCTCTAGGACATTCAGAAGCCAAGTTATAAGCCCACAAATGTGTAACTGGACTACTTCTTTAAATTCACACCAGATCCGGTGACCTTTGGGACATGGTTTGACCCCCTTAGGAAAGTGCTATCATCATGAAACGTTCAGATCACTTACAACTCAATAGATTCTACCTTCCTGTAACGTTTCAGCCTGATTGGACCTTGTTTTCACACAAATGAACCCAGAATGATGTGAAATTGTGCTTCGTGCAACATAATTCTGGGTGCCATTTAAAAACCATAAGTGCTAATGACTCCATTCCTTTTTGTGGTTGTAGGGGCTGTTGATTGGAGTACACTAAAACAAACCTGATCGCTCTAGGACATTCAGAAGCCAAGTTATAAGCCCACAAATGTGTAACTGGACTACTTCTTTAAATTGACACCAGATCCGGTGACCTTTGGGACATGATTTGACCCCCTTAGGAAAGTGCTATCATCATGAAACGTTCAGATCACTTACAACTCAATAGATTCTACCTTCCTGTAACGTTTCAGCCTGATTGGACCTTGTTTTCACACAAATGAACCCAGAATGATGTGAAATTGTGCTTCGTGCAACATAATTCTGGGTGCCATTTAAAAACCATAAGTGCTAATGACTCCATTCCTTTTTGGGGTAATAAGGGCTGTTGATTGGAGTACACTAAGACAAACCTGACCTCTCTGAGACATTCAGAAGCTAAGTTATAAGCCCCAAAATGTGTTTTTGGAACCCCGCCTTCAAGGAACAAGTGATCCGGTGACCTTTATGACCTGATTTGACGCCCTTAGGAATCTGCTATCATCATGAAACACAGGAATCATTTACAACTCAATAGATTCTACTTTTCTGTGACATTTCAGCCTGATTGAAGCTTTTTTCTGTGAAATGGACCCGGAATGATGTGAAATTGTGCTTTGTGCAACATAATTCTGGGTGCCATTTAAAAACCATAAGTGCTAAAGACTCCATTCCTTTTTGGGGTTGTAGGGGATGTTAATTGTAGTACTCTAAAACAAACCTGACCTCTCTAGGACATTCAGAAGAAACGTTATAAGCCCACAAAGGTGTAACTGGACTACTTCTTTAAAGTGACACCAGGCCCGGTGACCTTTGGGACATGGTTTGACCCCCTATAGGAATGTGCGATCATCATGAAACGTTCAGATCACTTACTACTCAATAGATTCTACCATCCTGTAACGTTTAAGCCTGATTGGACCTTGTTTTCACACAAATGGACCCAGAATGATGTGAAATTGTGCTTCGTGCAACATAATTCTGGGTGCCATCTAAAAACCATAAGTGCTAATGACTCCATTCCTTTTTGGGGTAATAGGGGCTGTTGATTGGAGTACCCTAAAACAAACCTGACCTCTCTAGGATATTCAGAAGCCAAGTTATAAGCCCACAAATGTGTAACTGGACTACTTCTTTAAAGTGACACCAGGCCCGGTGACCTTTGGGACATGGTTTTACCCCCTATAGGAATGTGCGATCATCATGAAACGTTCAGATCACTTACAACTCAATAGATTCTACCTTCCTGTAACGTTTCAGCCTGATTGGAACTTGTTTTCACACAAATGAACCTAGAATGATGTGAAATTGTGCTTCGTGCAACATAATTCTGGGTGCCATTTGAAAACCATAAGTGCTAATGACTCCATTCCTTTTTGTGGTTGTAGGGGCTGTTGATTGGAGTACACTAAAACAAACCTGATCTCTCTAGAACATTCAGAAGCCAAGTTATAAGCCCACAAATGTGTAACTGGACAACTTCTTTAAAGTGACACCAGATCCGGTGACCTTTGGGACATGGTTTGGCCCCCTTAGGAAAGTGCTATCATCATGAAACGTTCAGATCACTTACAACTCAATAGATTCTACCTTCCTGCAACGTTTCAGCCTGATTGGACCTTGTTTTCACACAAATGGACCCAGAATGATGTGAAATTGTGCTTTGTGCAACATAATTCTGGGTGCCATTTAAAAACCATAAGTGCTAATGACTACATTCCTTTTTGGGGTAATGGGGGCTGTTAATTGGAGTACTCTAAAACAAACCTGACCTCTCTAGGATATTCAGAAGCCAAGTTATAAGCCCACAAAGGTGTAACTGGACTACTTCTTTAAAGTGACACCAGGCCCGGTGACCTTTGGGACATGGTTTGACCCCCTATAGGAATGTGCGATCATCTTGAAACGTTCAGATCACTTACAATTCAATAGGTTCTACCTTCTTGTAACGTTTCAGCCTGATTGGACCTTGTTTTCACACAAATGGACCCAGAATGATGTGAAATTGTGCTTCGTGCAACATAATTCTGGGTGCCATTTACAAACCATAAGTGCTAATGACTCCATTCCTTTTTGTGGTTGTAATGGCTGTTGATTGGAGTATACTAAAACAAACCTGATCTCTCTAGGACATTCAGAAGCCAAGTTATGAGCCCACAAATGTGTAACTGGACTACTTCTTTAAATTGACACCAGATCCGGTGACCTTTGGGACATGGTTTGACCCCCTATAGGAATGTGCTATCATCATGAAACGTTCAGATCACTTACAACTCAATAGATTCTACCTTCCTGTAACGTTTCAGCCTGATTGGACCTTGTTTTCACACAAAAGGACCCAGAATGATGTGAAATTGTGCTTCGTGCAAAATAATTCTGGGTGCCATTTACAAACCATAAGTGCTAATGACTACTTCTTTAAATTGACACCAGTTCCGGTGACCTTTGGGACATGGTTTGACCCCCTTAGGAAAGTGCTATCATCATGAAACGTTCAGATCACTTACAACTCAGTAGATTCTACCTTCCTGTAACGTTTCAGCCTGATTGGACCTTGTTTTCACACAAATGAACCCAGAATGATGTGAAATTGTGCTTCGTGCAACATAATTCTGGGTGCCATTTACAAACCATAAGTGCTAATGACTCCATTCCTTTTATTGGTTGTAGGGGCTGTTGATTGGAGTACATTAAAACAAACCTGATCTCTCTAGGACATTCAGAAGCCAAGTTATAAGCCCACAAATGTGTATCTGGACTACTGCTTTAAATTGACACCAGATCCGGTGACCTTTGGGACATAGTTTGACCCCCTTAGGAAAGTGCTATCATCATGAAACGTTCAGATCATTACAACTCAATAGATTCTACCTTCCTGTAACGTTTCAGCCTGATTGGACCTTGTTTTCACACAAATGAACCCAGAATGATGTGAAATTGTGCTTCGTGCAACATAATTCTGGGTGCCATTTACAAACCATAAGTGCTAATGACTCCATTCCTTTTTGTGGTTGTAGGGGCTGTTGATTGGAGTACACTAAAACAAACCTAACCTCTCTAGCACATTCAGAAGCCAAGTTATAAGCCCACAAAGGTGTAACTGGACTACTTCTTTAAAGTGACACCAGGCCCGGTGACCTTTGGGACATGGTTTTACCCCCTATAGGAATGTGCGATCATCTTGAAACGTTCAGATCACTTACAACTCAATAGATTCTACCTTCTTGTAGCGTTTCAGCCAGATTGGACCTTGTTTTCACACAAATGGACCCAGAATGATGTGAAATTGTGCTTTGTGCAACATAATTCTGGGTGCCATATACAAACCTTAAGTGCTAATGACTCCAATCCTTTTTGTGGTTGTAGGGGCTGTTGATTGGACTACACTCAAACAAACCTGATCTCTCTAAAACATTCAGAAGCCAAGTTATAAGCCCACTAATGTGTAACTGGACTACTTCTTTAAATTGACACCAGATCCGGTGACCTTTGGGACATGGTTTGACCCCCTTAGGAAAGTGCTATCATCATGAAACGTTCAGATCACTTACAACTCAATAGATTCTACCTTCCTGTAACGTTTCAGCCTGATTGGACCTTGTTTTCACACAAATGAACCCAGAATGATGTGAAATTGTGCTTCGTGCAACATAATTCTGGGTGCCATTTAAAAACCATAAGTGCTAATGACTCCATTCCTTTTTGTGGTTGTAGGGGGTGTTGATTGGAGTATACTAAAACAAACCTGATATCTCTAGGACATTCAGAGGCCAAGTTATAAGCCCACAAAGGTGTAACTGGACTACTTCTTTAAATTGACACCAGATCCGGTGACCTTTGGGACATGGTTTGACCCCCTTAGGAAAGTGCTATCATCATGAAACGTTCAGATCACTTACAACTCAATAGATTCTACCTTCTTGTAACGTTTCAGCCTGATTGGACCTTGTTTTCACACAAATGGACCCAGAATGATGTGAAATTGTGCTTCGTGCAACATAATTCTGGGTGCCATTTACAAACCATAAGTGCTAATGACTCCATTCCTTTTTGTGGTTGTAGGGGCTGTTGATTGGAGTACACTAAAACAAACCTGATCTCTCTAGGACATTCAGAAGCCAAGTTATAAGCCCACAAATGTGTAACTGGACTACTTCTTTAAATTGACACCAGATCCGGTGACCTTTGGGACATGGTTTGACCCCCTTAGGAAAGTGCTATCATCATGAAACATTCAGATCACTTACAACTCAATAGATTCTACCTTCCTGTAACGTTTCAGCTTGATTGGACCTTGTTTTCACACAAATGAACCCAGAATGATGTGAAATTGTGCTTCGTGCAACAGAATTCTGGGTGCCATTTAAAAACCATAAGTGCTAATGACTCCATTCCTTTTTGGGGTAATGGGGGCTGTTAATTGGAGTACGCTAAAACAAACCTGATCTCTCTACGACATTCAGAAGCCAAGTTATAAGCCCACAAATGTGTAACTGGACTACTTCTTTAAATTGACACCAGTTCCGGTGACCTTTGGGACATGGTTTGACCCCCTTAGGAAAGTGCTATCATCATGAAACGTTCAGATCACTTACAACTCAGTAGATTCTACCTTCCTGTAACGTTTCAGCCTGATTGGACCTTGTTTTCACACAAATGAACCCAGAATGATGTGAAATTGTGCTTCGTGCAACATAATTCTGGGTGCCATTTACAAACCATAAGTGCTAATGACTCCATTCCTTTTTGTGGTTGTAGGGGCTGTTGATTGGAGTACATTAAAACAAACCTGATCTCTCTAGGACATTCAGAAGCCAAGTTATAAGCCCACAAATGTGTATCTGGACTACTTCTTTAAATTGACACCAGATCCGGTGACCTTTGGGACATAGTTTGACCCCCTTAGGAAAGTGCTATCATCATGAAACGTTCAGATCACTTACAACTCAATAGATTCTACCTTCCTGTAACGTTTCAGCCTGATTGGACCTTGTTTTCACACAAATGAACCCAGAATGATGTGAAATTGTGCTTCGTGCAACATAATTCTGGGTGCCATTTACAAACCATAAGTGCTAATGACTCCATTCCTTTTTGTGGTTGTAGGGGCTGTTGATTGGAGTACACTAAAACAAACCTAACCTCTCTAGCACATTCAGAAGCCAAGTTATAAGCCCACAAAGGTGTAAATGGACTACTTCTTTAAAGTGACACCAGGCCCGGTGACCTTTGGGACATGGTTTTACCCCCTATAGGAATGTGCGATCATCTTGAAACGTTCAGATCACTTACAACTCAATAGATTCTACCTTCTTGTAGCGTTTCAGCCAGATTGGACCTTGTTTTCACACAAATGGACCCAGAATGATGTGAAATTGTGCTTTGTGCAACATAATTCTGGGTGCCATTTACAAACCTTAAGTGCTAATGACTCCATTCCTTTTTTTGGTTGTAGGGGCTGTTGATTGGAGTACACTAAAACAAACCTGATCTCTCTAAAACATTCAGAAGCCAAGTTATAAGCCCACTAATGTGTAACTGGACTACTTCTTTAAATTGACACCAGATCTGGTGACCTTTGGGACATGGTTTGACCCCCATAGGAAAGTGCTATCATCATGAAACGTTCAGATCACTTACAACTCAATATATTCTACCTTCCTGTAACGTTTCAGCCTGATTGGACCTTGTTTTCACACAAATGAACCCAGAATGATGTGAAATTGTGCTTCGTGCAGCATAATTCTGGGTGCCATTTACAAACCATAAGTGCTAATGACTCCATTCCGTTTTGAGGTTGTAGGGTATGTTGATTGGAGTACACCAAAACAAACCTGACCTCTCTAGGACATTCAGAAGCCAAGTTATAAGCCCACAAAGGTGTAACTGGACTACTTCTTTAAAGTGACACCAGGCCCGGTGACCTTTGGGACATGGTTTTACCCCCATAGGGATGTGCGATCATCTTGAAACATTCAGATCACTTACAACTCAATAGATTCTACCTTCTTGTAGCGTTTCAGCCTGATTGGACCTTGTTTTCACACAAATGGACCCAGAATAATGTGAAATTGTGCTTCGTGCAACACAATTCTGGGTGCCATTTACAAACCATAAGTGCTAATGACCCCATTCCTTTTTGTGGTTGTAGGGGCTGTTGATTGGAGTACATTAAAACAAACCTGATCTCTCTAGGACATCCAGAAGCCAAGTTATAAGCCCACAAATGTGTAACTGGACTACTTCTTTAAATTGACACCAGATCCGGTGACTTTTGGGACATGGTTTGACCCCCTTAGGAAAGTGCTATCATCATGAAACGTTCAGATCACTTACACCTCAATAGATTCTACCTTCCTGTAACGTTTCAGCCTGATTGGATCTTGTTTTCACACAAATGAACCCAGAATGATGTGAAATTGTGCTTCGTGCAACATAATTCTGGGTGCCATTTAAAAACCATAAGTGCTAATGACTCCATTCCTTTTTGGGGTAATGGGGGCTGTTAATTGGAGTATGCTAAAACAAACCTGATCTCTCTAGGAGATTCAGAAGCCAAGTTATAAGCCCACAAATGTGTAACTGGACTACTTCTTTAAATTGACACCAGTTCCGGTGACCTTTGGGACATGGTTTGACCCCCTTAGGAAAGTGCTATCATCATGAAACGTTCAGATCACTTACAACTCAGTAGATTCTACCTTCCTGTAACGTTTCAGCCTGATTGGACCTTGTTTTCACACAAATGAACCCAGAATGATGTGAAATTGTGCTTCGTGCAACATAATTCTGGGTGCCATTTACAAACCATAAGTGCTAATGACTCCATTCCTTTTTGTGGTTGTAGGGGCTGTTTATTGGAGTACACTAAATTAAACCTGATCTCTCTACGACATTCAGAAGCCAAGTTATAAGCCCACAAATGTGTAACTGGACTACTTCTTTAAATTGACACCAGATCCGGTGACCTTTGGGACATAGTTTGACCTCCTTGGGAAAGTGCTATCAGCATGAAACGTTCAGATCACTTACAACTCAATAGATTCTACCTTCCTGTAACGTTTCAGCCTGATTGGACCTTGTTTTCACACAAATGGACCCCGAATGATTTGAAATTGTGCTTCGTACAACATAATTCTGGATGCCATTTACAAACCATAAGTGCTAATGACTCCATTCCTTTGTGTGGTTGTAGGGGCTGTTGATTGGAGTACACTAAAACAAACCTGATCTCTCCAGGACATTCAGAAGCCAAGTTATAAGCCCACAAATGTGTAACTGGACTACTTCTTTAAATTGACACCAGATCCGGTGACCTTTTGGACATGGTTTTAGCCCCTACAGGAAAGTGTGATCATCATGAAACGTTCAGATCACTTACAACTCAATAGATTCTACCTTCTTGTAACGTTTCAGCCTGATTGGACCTTGTTTTCACACAAATGGACCCAGAATGATGTGAAATTGTGCTTCGTGCAACATAATTCTAGGTGCCATTTAAAACCATTAGTGCTAATCACTCCATTCCTTTTTGTGGTGGTAGGGGCTGTTGATTGGAGTACACTAAAACAAGCCTGACCTCTCTAGGACATTCAGAAGCCAAGTTATAAGCCCACAAATGTGTAACTGGACTACTTCTTTAAATTGACACCAGATCCGGTGACCTTTGGGACATGGTTTGACCCCCTTAGGAAAGTGCTATCATCATGAAACGTTCAGATCACTTACAACTCAATAGATTCTACCTTCCTGTAACGTTTCAGTCTGATTGGACCTTGTTTTCACACAAATGAACCCAGAATGATGTGAAATTGTGCTTTGTGCAACATAATTCTGGGTGCCATTTACAAACCATAAGTGCTAATGACTCCATTCCTTTTTGTGGTTGTAGGGGCTGTTTATTGGAGTACACTAAATTAAACCTGATCTCTCTAGGACATTCAGAAGCCATGTTAAAAGCCCACAAAGGTGTAACAGGACTACTTCTTTAAAGTGACACCAGGCCCGGTGACCTTTGGGACATGGTTTGACCCCCTATAGGAATGTGCGATCATCATGAAACGTTCAGATCACTTACAACTCAATAGATTCTACCTTCTTGTAACGTTTCAGCCTGATTGGACCTTGTTTTCACACAAATGGACCCAGAATGATGTGAAATTGTGCTTCGTGCAACATATTTCTGGGTGCCATTTACAAACCATAAGTGCTAATCACTCCATTCCTTTTTGTGGTTGTAGGGGCTGTTGATTGGAGTACACTAAAACAAGCCTGACCTCTCTAGGACATTCAGAAGCCAAGTTATAAGCCCACAAATGTGTAACTGGACTACTTCTTTAAATTGACACCAGATCCGGTGACCTTTGGGACATGGTTTGACCCCCTTAGGAAAGTGCTATCATCATGAAATGTTCAGATCACTTACAACTCAATAGATTCTACCTTCCTGTAACGTTTCAGCCTGATTGGACCTTGTTTTCACACAAATGAACCCAGAATGATGTGAAATTGTGCTTCGTGCAACATAATTCTGGGTGCCATTTACAAACCATAAGTGCTAATGACTCCATTCCTTTTTGTGGTTGTAGGGGCTGTTTATTGGAGTACACTAAATTAAACCTGATCTCTCTAGGACATTCAGAAGCCAAGTTATAAGCCCACAAATGTGTAACTGGACTACTTCTTTAAATTGACACCAGATCCGGAGACCTTTGGGACATGGTTTGACCTCCTTAGGAAAGTGCTATCAGCATGAAACGTTCAGATCACTTACAACTCAATAGATTCTACCTTCCTGAAACGTTTCAGCCTGATTGGACCTTGTTTTCACACAAATGAACCCAGAATGATGTGAAATTGTGCTTCGTGCAACATAATTCTGGGTGCCATTTAAAAACCATAAGAGCTAATGACTCCATTCCTTTTTGGGGTAATGGGGGCTGTTAACTGGAGTACTCTAAAACAAACCTGACCTCTTTAGGATATTCAGAAGCCAAGTTATAAGCTCACAAAGGTGTAACTGGACTACTTCTTTAAAGTGACACCAGGCCCGGTGACCTTTGGGACATGGTTTTACCCCCTACAGGAATGTGTGATCATCATGAAACGTTCAGATCACTTACAATTCAATAGATTCTACCTTCTTGTAACGTTTCAGCCTGATTGGACCTTGTTTTCACACAAATGGACCCAGAATGATGTGAAATTGTGCTTCGTGCAACATAATTCTGGGTGCCATTTAAAACCATTAGTGCTAATCACTCCATTCCTTTTTGTGGTTTTAGGGGCTGTTGACTGGAGTACACTAAAACAAGCCTGACCTCTCTAGGACATTCAGAAGCCAAGTTATAAGCCCACAAATGTGTAACTGGACTACTTCTTTAAATTGACACCAGATCCGGTGACCTTTGGGACATGGTTTGACCCCCTTAGGAAAGTGCTATCATCATGAAACGTTCAGATCACTTACAACTCAATAGATTCTACCTTCCTGTAACGTTTCAGCCTGATTGGACCTTGTTTTCACACAAATGAACCCAGAATGATGTGAAATTGTGCTTCGTGCAACATAATTCTGGGTGCCATTTACAAACCATAAGTGCTAATGACTCCATTCCTTTTTGTGGTTGTAGGGGCTGTTTATTGGAGTACACTAAATTAAACCTGATCTCTCTAGGACATTCAGAAGCCAAGTTATAAGCCCACAAATGTGTAACTGGACTACTTCTTTAAATTGACACCAGACCCAGTGACCTTTGGGACATAGTTTGACCTCCTTAGGAAAGTGCTATCAGCATGAAACGTTCAGATCACTTACAACTCAATAGATTCTACCTTCCTGTAACGTTTCAGCCTGATTGGACCTTGTTTTCACACAAATGAACCCAGAATGATGTGAAATTGTGCTTCGTGCAACATAATTCTGGGTGCCATTTACAAACCATAAGTGCTAATGACTCCATTCCTTTTTGTGGTTGTAGGGGCTGTTTATTGGAGTACACTAAATTAAACCTGATCTCTCTAGGACATTCAGAAGCCAAGTTATAAGCCCACAAAGGTGTAACAGGACTACTTCTTTAAAGTGACACCAGGCCCGGTGACCTTTGGGACATGGTTTGACCCCCTATAGGAATGTGCGATCATCATGAAACGTTCAGATCACTTACAACTCAATAGATTCTACCTTCTTGTAACGTTTCAGCCTGATTGGACCTTGTTTTCACACAAATGGACCCAGAATGATGTGAAATTGTGCTTCGTGCAACATATTTCTGGGTGCCATTTACAAACCATAAGTGCTAATCACTCCATTCCTTTTTGTGGTTGTAGGGGCTGTTGATTGGAGTACACTAAAACAAGCCTGACCTCTCTAGGACATTCAGAAGCCAAGTTATAAGCCCACAAATGTGTAACTGGACTACTTCTTTAAATTGACACCAGATCCGGTGACCT
The DNA here is from genome assembly GCF_043380555.1 of Nothobranchius furzeri. Classification (NCBI taxonomy): domain Eukaryota; kingdom Metazoa; phylum Chordata; class Actinopteri; order Cyprinodontiformes; family Nothobranchiidae; genus Nothobranchius; species Nothobranchius furzeri. The sequence continues at coordinate 40,334,485 of NC_091742.1, forward strand.
TTGGGACATGGTTTGACCCCCTTAGGAAAGTGCTATCATCATGAAACGTTCAGATCACTTACAACTCAATAGATTCTACCTTCCTGTAACGTTTCAGCCTGATTGGACCTTGTTTTCACACAAATGAACCCAGAATGATGTGAAATTGTGCTTCGTGCAACATAATTCTGGGTGCCATTTACAAACCATAAGTGCTAATGACTCCATTCCTTTTTGTGGTTGTAGGGGCTGTTTATTGGAGTACACTAAATTAAACCTGATCTCTCTAGGACATTCAGAAGCCAAGTTATAAGCCCACAAATGTGTAACTGGACTACTTCTTTAAATTGACACCAGATCCGGTGACCTTTGGGACATAGTTTGACCTCCTTAGGAAAGTGCTATCAGCATGAAACGTTCAGATCACTTACAACTCAATAGATACTACCTTCCTGTAACGTTTCAGCCTGATTGGACCTTGTTTTCACACAAATGGACCCAGAATGATTTGAAATTGTGCTTCGTACAACTTAATTCTGGATGCCATTTACAAACCATAAGTGCTAATGACTCCATTCCTTTTTGTGGTTGTAGGGGCTGTTGACTGGAGTACACTAAAACAAGCCTGACCTCTCTAGGACATTCAGAAGCCAAGTTATAAGCCCACAAATGTTGGTACTGGACTACTTCATTAAATTGACACCAGATCCGGTGACCTTTGGAACATGGTTTGACCCCCTTAGGAAAGTGCTATCATCATGAAACGTTCAGATCACTTACAACTCAATAGATTCTACCTTCCTGTAACGTTTCAGCCTGATTGGACCTTGTTTTCACACAAATGAACCCAGAATGATGTGAAATTGTGCTTCGTGCAACATAATTCTGGGTGCCATTTACAAACCATAAGTGCTAATGACTCCATTCCTTTTTGTGGTTGTAGGGGCTGTTGATTGGAGTACACTAAAACAAACCTGATCGCTCTAGGACATTCAGAAGCCAAGTTATAAGCCCACAAATGTGTAACTGGACTACTTCTTTAAATTGACACCAGATCCGGTGACCTTTGGGACATAGTTTGACCTCCTTAGGAAAGTGCTATCAGCATGAAACGTTCAGATCACTTACAACTCAATAGATTCTACCTTCCTGTAACGTTTCAGCCTGATTGGACCTTGTTTTCACACAAATGGACCCAGAATGATTTGAAATTGTGCTTCGTACAACTTAATTCTGGATGCCATTTACAAACCATAAGTGCTAATGACTCCATTCCTTTTTGTGGTTGTAGGGGCTGTTGACTGGAGTACACTAAAACAAGCCTGACCTCTCTAGGACATTCAGAAGCCAAGTTATAAGCCCACAAATGTTGGTACTGGACTACTTCATTAAATTGACACCAGATCCGGTGACCTTTGGGACATGGTTTGACCCCCTTAGGAAAGTGCTATCATCATGAAACGTTCAGATCACTTACAACTCAATAGATTCTACCTTCCTGTAACGTTTCAGCCTGATTGGACCTTGTTTTCACACAAATGAACCCAGAATGATGTGAAATTGTGCTTTGTGCAACATAATTCTGGGTGCCATTTACAAACCATAAGTGCTAATGACTCCATTCCTTTTTGTGGTTGTAGGGGCTGTTGATTGGAGTACACTAAAACAAACCTGATCGCTCTAGGACATTCAGAAGCCAAGTTATAAGCCCACAAATGTGTAACTGGACTACTTCTTTAAATTGACACCAGATCCGGTGACCTTTGGGACATGGTTTGACCCCCTTAGGAAAGTGCTATCATCATGAAACGTTCAGATCACTTACAACTCAATAGATTCTACCTTCCTGTAACGTTTCAGCCTGATTGGACCTTGTTTTCACACAAATGAACCCAGAATGATGTGAAATTGTGCTTCGTGCAACATAACTCTGGGTGCCATTTACAAACCATAAGTGCTAATGACTCCATTCATTTTTGTGTTTGTAGGGGCTGTTGATTGGAGTACACTAAAACAAACCTGATCTCTCTAGGACATTCAGAAGCCAAGTTATAAGCCCACAAAGGTGTACCTGGACTACTTTAAATTGACACCAGATCCGGTGACCTTTGGGACATGGTTTGACCCCCTTAGGAAAGTGCTATCATCATGAAACGTTCAGATCATTTACAACTCAATAGATTCTACCTTCCTGTAACGTTTCAGCCTGATTGGACCTTGTTTTCACACAAATGAACCCAGAATGATGTGAAATTGTGCTTCGTGCAACATAATTCTGGGTGCCGTTTAAAAACCATAAGTGCTAATGACTCCATTCCTTTTTGTGGTTGTAGGGGCTGTTTATTGGAGTACACTAAATTAAACCTGATCTCTCTAGGACATTCAGAAGCCAAGTTATAAGCCCACAAATGTGTAACTGGACTGCTTCTTTAAATTGACACCAGATCCGGTGACCTTTGGGACATAGTTTGACCTCCTTAGGAAAGTGCTATCAGCATGAAACGTTCAGATCACTTACAACTCAATAGATACTACCTTCCTGTAACGTTTCAGCCTGATTGGACCTTGTTTTCACACAAATGGACCCAGAATGATTTGAAATTGTGCTTCGTACAACTTAATTCTGGATGCCATTTACAAACCATAAGTGCTAATGACTCCATTCCTTTTTGTGGTTGTAGGGGCTGTTGACTGGAGTACACTAAAACAAGCCTGACCTCTCTAGGACATTCAGAAGCCAAGTTATAAGCCCACAAATGTTGGTACTGGACTACTTCATTAAATTGACACCAGATCCGGTGACCTTTGGAACATGGTTTGACCCCCTTAGGAAAGTGCTATCATCATGAAACGTTCAGATCACTTACAACTCAATAGATTCTACCTTCCTGTAACGTTTCAGCCTGATTGGACCTTGTTTTCACACAAATGAACCCAGAATGATGTGAAATTGTGCTTCGTGCAACATAATTCTGGGTGCCATTTACAAACCATAAGTGCTAATGACTCCATTCCTTTTTGTGGTTGTAGGGGCTGTTGATTGGAGTACACTAAAACAAACCTGATCGCTCTAGGACATTCAGAAGCCAAGTTATAAGCCCACAAATGTGTAACTGGACTACTTCTTTAAATTGACACCAGATCCGGTGACCTTTGGGACATAGTTTGACCTCCTTAGGAAAGTGCTATCAGCATGAAACGTTCAGATCACTTACAACTCAATAGATTCTACCTTCCTGTAACGTTTCAGCCTGATTGGACCTTGTTTTCACACAAATGGACCCAGAATGATTTGAAATTGTGCTTCGTACAACTTAATTCTGGATGCCATTTACAAACCATAAGTGCTAATGACTCCATTCCTTTTTGTGGTTGTAGGGGCTGTTGACTGGAGTACACTAAAACAAGCCTGACCTCTCTAGGACATTCAGAAGCCAAGTTATAAGCCCACAAATGTTGGTACTGGACTACTTCATTAAATTGACACCAGATCCGGTGACCTTTGGGACATGGTTTGACCCCCTTAGGAAAGTGCTATCATCATGAAACGTTCAGATCACTTACAACTCAATAGATTCTACCTTCCTGTAACGTTTCAGCCTGATTGGACCTTGTTTTCACACAAATGAACCCAGAATGATGTGAAATTGTGCTTTGTGCAACATAATTCTGGGTGCCATTTACAAACCATAAGTGCTAATGACTCCATTCCTTTTTGTGGTTGTAGGGGCTGTTGATTGGAGTACACTAAAACAAACCTGATCGCTCTAGGACATTCAGAAGCCAAGTTATAAGCCCACAAATGTGTAACTGGACTACTTCTTTAAATTGACACCAGATCCGGTGACCTTTGGGACATGGTTTGACCCCCTTAGGAAAGTGCTATCATCATGAAACGTTCAGATCACTTACAACTCAATAGATTCTACCTTCCTGTAACGTTTCAGCCTGATTGGACCTTGTTTTCACACAAATGAACCCAGAATGATGTGAAATTGTGCTTCGTGCAACATAACTCTGGGTGCCATTTACAAACCATAAGTGCTAATGACTCCATTCATTTTTGTGTTTGTAGGGGCTGTTGATTGGAGTACACTAAAACAAACCTGATCTCTCTAGGACATTCAGAAGCCAAGTTATAAGCCCACAAAGGTGTACCTGGACTACTTTAAATTGACACCAGATCCGGTGACCTTTGGGACATGGTTTGACCCCCTTAGGAAAGTGCTATCATCATGAAACGTTCAGATCATTTACAACTCAATAGATTCTACCTTCCTGTAACGTTTCAGCCTGATTGGACCTTGTTTTCACACAAATGAACCCAGAATGATGTGAAATTGTGCTTCGTGCAACATAATTCTGGGTGCCGTTTAAAAACCATAAGTGCTAATGACTCCATTCCTTTTTGTGGTTGTGGGGGCTGTTGATTGGAGTATACTAAAACAAACCTGATCTCTCTAGGACATTCAGAAGCCAAGTTATAAGCCCACAAAGGTGTAACTGGACTACTTCTTTAAATTGACACCAGATCCGGTGACCTTTGGGACATGGTTTGACCCCCTTAGGAAAGTGCTATCATCATGAAACGTTCAGATCCCTTACAACTCAATAGATTCTACCTTCCTGTAACGTTTCAGCCTGATTGGACCTTGTTTTCACACAAATGAACCCAGAATGATGTGAAATTGTGCTTTGTGCAACATAATTCTGGGTGCCATTTAAAAACCATAAGTGCTAATGACTCCATTCCTTTTTGAGGTTGTAGGGGCGGTTGATTGGAGTACACTAAAACAAACCTGATCTCTCTAGGACATTCAGAAGCCAAGTTATAAGCCCACAAATGTGTAACTGGACTACTTCTTTAAATTCACACCAGATCCGGTGACCTTTGGGACATGGTTTGACCCCCTTAGGAAAGTGCTATCATCATGAAATTTTCAGATCACTTACAACTCAATAGATTCTACCTTCCTGTAACGTTTCAGCCTGATTGGACCTTGTTTTCACACAAATGAACCCAGAATGATGTGAAATTGTGCTTCGTGCAACATAATTCTGGGTGCCATTTAAAAACCATAAGTGCTAATGACTCCATTCCTTTTTGTGGTTGTAGGGGCTGTTGATTGGAGTACACTAAAACAAACCTGATCGCTCTAGGACATTCAGAAGCCAAGTTATAAGCCCACAAATGTGTAACTGGACTACTTCTTTAAAATGACACCAGATCCGGTGACCTTTGGGACATGATTTGACCCCCTTAGGAAAGTGCTATCATCATGAAACGTTCAGATCACTTACAACTCAATAGATTCTACCTTCCTGTAACGTTTCAGCCTGATTGGACCTTGTTTTCACACAAATGAACCCAGAATGATGTGAAATTGTGCTTCGTGCAACATAATTCTGGGTGCCATTTAAAAACCATAAGTGCTAATGACTCCATTCCTTTTTGGGGTAATAAGGGCTGTTGATTGGAGTACACTAAGACAAACCTGACCTCTCTGAGACATTCAGAAGCTAAGTTATAAGCCCCCAAATGTGTTTTTGGAACCCCGCCTTCAAGGAACAAGTGATCCGGTGACCTTTATGACCTGATTTGACGCCCTTAGGAATCTGCTATCATCATGAAACACAGGAATCATTTACAACTCAATAGATTCTACTTTTCTGTGACATTTCAGCCTGATTGAAGCTTTTTTCTGTGAAATGGACCCGGAATGATGTGAAATTGTGCTTTGTGCAACATAATTCTGGGTGCCATTTAAAAACCATAAGTGCTAAAGACTCCATTCCTTTTTGGGGTTGTAGGGGATGTTAATTGTAGTACTCTAAAACAAACCTGACCTCTCTAGGACATTCAGAAGAAACGTTATAAGCCCACAAAGGTGTAACTGGACTACTTCTTTAAAGTGACACCAGGCCCGGTGACCTTTGGGACATGGTTTGACCCCCTATAGGAATGTGCGATCATCATGAAACGTTCAGATCACTTACAACTCAATAGATTCTACCATCCTGTAACGTTTAAGCCTGATTGGACCTTGTTTTCACACAAATGGACCCAGAATGATGTGAAATTGTGCTTCGTGCAACATAATTCTGGGTGCCATCTAAAAACCATAAGTGCTAATGACTCCATTCCTTTTTGGGGTAATAGGGGCTGTTGATTGGAGTACCCTAAAACAAACCTGACCTCTCTAGGATATTCAGAAGCCAAGTTATAAGCCCACAAATGTGTAACTGGACTACTTCTTTAAAGTGACACCAGGCCCGGTGACCTTTGGGACATGGTTTTACCCCCTATAGGAATGTGCGATCATCATGAAACGTTCAGATCACTTACAACTCAATAGATTCTACCTTCCTGTAACGTTTCAGCCTGATTGGACCTTGTTTTCACACAAATGAACCTAGAATGATGTGAAATTGTGCTTCGTGCAACATAATTCTGGGTGCCATTTGAAAACCATAAGTGCTAATGACTCCATTCCTTTATGTGGTTGTAGTGGCTGTTGATTGGAGTATACTAAAACAAACCTGATCTCTCTAGGACATTCAGAAGCCAAGTTATGAGCCCACAAATGTGTAACTGGACTACTTCTTTAAAGTGACACCAGATCCGGTGACCTTTGGGACATGGTTTTACCCCCTATAGGAATGTGCGATCATCATGAAACGTTCAGATCACTTACAACTCAATAGATTCTATCTTCTTGTAACGTTTCAGCCTGATTGGACCTTGTTTTCACACAAATGAACCCAGAATGATGTGAAATTGTGCTTCGTGCAACATAATTCTGGGTGCCATTTAAAAACCATAAGTGCTAATGACTCCATTCCTTTTAGTGGTAATGGGGGCTGTTAATTGGAGTACTCTAAAACAAACCTGATCTCTCTAGGACATTCAGAAGCCAAGTTATAAGCCCACAAATGTGTAACTGGACTACTTCTTTAAATTGACACCAGATCCGGTGACCTTTGGGACATGGTTTGACCCCCTTAGGAAAGTGCTATCATCATGAAACGTTCAGATCATTTACAACTCAATAGATTCTACCTTCCTGTAACGTTTCAGCCTGATTGGACCTTGTTTTCACACAAATGAACCCAGAATGATGTGAAATTGTGCTTCGTGCAACATAATTCTGGGTGCCGTTTAAAAACCATAAGTGCTAATGACTCCATTCCTTTTTGTGGTTGTGGGGGCTGTTGATTGGAGTATACTAAAACAAACCTGATCTCTCTAGGACATTCAGAAGCCAAGTTATAAGCCCACAAAGGTGTAACTGGACTACTTCTTTAAATTGACACCAGATCCGGTGACCTTTGGGACATGGTTTGACCCCCTTAGGAAAGTGCTATCATCATGAAACGTTCAGATCACTTACAACTCAATAGATTCTACCTTCCTGTAACGTTTCAGCCTGATTGGACCTTGTTTTCACGCAAATGAACCCAGAATGATGTGAAATTGTGCTTTGTGCAACATAATTCTGGGTGCCATTTAAAAACCATAAGTGCTAATGACTCCATTCCTTTTTGAGGTTGTAGGGGCGGTTGATTGGAGTACACTAAAACAAACCTGATCTCTCTAGGACATTCAGAAGCCAAGTTATAAGCCCACAAATGTGTAACTGGACTACTTCTTTAAATTCACACCAGATCCGGTGACCTTTGGGACATGGTTTGACCCCCTTAGGAAAGTGCTATCATCATGAAATTTTCAGATCACTTACAACTCAATAGATTCTACCTTCCTGTAACGTTTCAGCCTGATTGGACCTTGTTTTCACACAAATGAACCCAGAATGATGTGAAATTGTGCTTCGTGCAACATAATTCTGGGTGCCATTTAAAAACCATAAGTGCTAATGACTCCATTCCTTTTTGTGGTTGTAGGGGCTGTTGATTGGAGTACACTAAAACAAACCTGATCGCTCTAGGACATTCAGAAGCCAAGTTATAAGCCCACAAATGTGTAACTGGACTACTTCTTTAAAATGACACCAGATCCGGTGACCTTTGGGACATGATTTGACCCCCTTAGGAAAGTGCTATCATCATGAAACGTTCAGATCACTTACAACTCAATAGATTCTACCTTCCTGTAACGTTTCAGCCTGATTGGACCTTGTTTTCACACAAATGAACCCAGAATGATGTGAAATTGTGCTTCGTGCAACATAATTCTGGGTGCCATTTAAAAACCATAAGTGCTAATGACTCCATTCCTTTTTGGGGTAATAAGGGCTGTTGATTGGAGTACACTAAGACAAACCTGACCTCTCTGAGACATTCAGAAGCTAAGTTATAAGCCCCCAAATGTGTTTTTGGAACCCCGCCTTCAAGGAACAAGTGATCCGGTGACCTTTATGACCTGATTTGACGCCCTTAGGAATCTGCTATCATCATGAAACACAGGAATCATTTACAACTCAATAGATTCTACTTTTCTGTGACATTTCAGCCTGATTGAAGCTTTTTTCTGTGAAATGGACCCGGAATGATGTGAAATTGTGCTTTGTGCAACATAATTCTGGGTGCCATTTAAAAACCATAAGTGCTAAAGACTCCATTCCTTTTTGGGGTTGTAGGGGATGTTAATTGTAGTACTCTAAAACAAACCTGACCTCTCTAGGACATTCAGAAGAAACGTTATAAGCCCACAAAGGTGTAACTGGACTACTTCTTTAAAGTGACACCAGGCCCGGGGACCTTTGGGACATGGTTTGACCCCCTATAGGAATGTGCGATCATCATGAAACGTTCAGATCACTTACAACTCAATAGATTCTACCATCCTGTAACGTTTAAGCCTGATTGGACCTTGTTTTCACACAAATGGACCCAGAATGATGTGAAATTGTGCTTCGTGCAACATAATTCTGGGTGCCATCTAAAAACCATAAGTGCTAATGACTCCATTCCTTTTTGGGGTAATAGGGGCTGTTGATTGGAGTACCCTAAAACAAACCTGACCTCTCTAGGATATTCAGAAGCCAAGTTATAAGCCCACAAATGTGTAACTGGACTACTTCTTTAAAGTGACACCAGGCCCGGTGACCTTTGGGACATGGTTTTACCCCCTATAGGAATGTGCGATCATCATGAAACGTTCAGATCACTTACAACTCAATAGATTCTACCTTCCTGTAACGTTTCAGCCTGATTGGACCTTGTTTTCACACAAATGAACCTAGAATGATGTGAAATTGTGCTTCGTGCAACATAATTCTGGGTGCCATTTGAAAACCATAAGTGCTAATGACTCCATTCCTTTATGTGGTTGTAGTGGCTGTTGATTGGAGTATACTAAAACAAACCTGATCTCTCTAGGACATTCAGAAGCCAAGTTATGAGCCCACAAATGTGTAACTGGACTACTTCTTTAAAGTGACACCAGATCCGGTGACCTTTGGGACATGGTTTGACCCCCTTAGGAAAGTGCTATCATCATGAAACGTTCAGATCACTTACAACTCAATAGATTCTACCTTCCTGCAACGTTTCAGCCTGATTGGACCTTGTTTTCACACAAATGGACCCAGAATGATGTGAAATTGTGCTTTGTGCAACATAATTCTGGGTGCCATTTAAAAACCATAAGTGCTAATGACTACATTCCTTTTTGGGGTAATGGGGGCTGTTAATTGGAGTACTCTAAAACAAACCTGACCTCTCTAGGATATTCAGAAGCCAAGTTATAAGCCCACAAAGGTGTAACTGGACTACTTCTTTAAAGTGACAGCAGGCCCGGTGACCTTTGGGACATGGTTTGACCCCCTATAGGAATGTGCGATCATCTTGAAACGTTCAGATCACTTACAACTCAATAGATTCTACCTTCTTGTAACGTTTCAGCCTGATTGGACCTTGTTTTCACACAAATGGACCCAGAATGATGTGAAATTGTGCTTCGTGCAACATAATTCTGGGTGCCATTTACAAACCATAAGTGCTAATGACTCCATTCCTTTTTGTGGTTGTAGTGGCTGTTGATTGGAGTATACTAAAACAAACCTGATCTCTCTAGGACATTCAGAAGCCAAGTTATGAGCCCACAAATGTGTAACTGGACTACTTCTTTAAATTGACACCAGATCCAGTGACCTTTGGGACATGGTTTGACCCCCTATAGGAATGTGCTATCATCATGAAACGTTCAGATCACTTACATCTCAATAGATTCTACCTTCCTGTAACGTTTCAGCCTGATTGGACCTTGTTTTCACACAAATGGACCCAGAATGATGTGAAATTGTGCTTCGTGCAAAATAATTCTGGGTGCTATTTACAAACCATAAGTGCTAATGACTCCATTCCTTTTTGTGGTTGTAGGGGCTGTTGATTGGAGTACACTAAAACAAACCTAACCTCTCTAGGACATTCAGAAGCCAAGTTATAAGCCCACAAAGGTGTAACTGGACTACATCTTTAAAGTGACACCAGATCCGGTGACCTTTGGGACATGGTTTGACCCCCTATAGGAATGTGCGACCATCATGAAACGTTCAGATCAATTACAACTCAATAGATACTACCTTCTTGTAACGTTTCAGCCTGATTGGACCTTGTTTTCACACAAATGGACCCAGAATGATGTGAAATTGTGCTTCGTGCAACATAATTCTGGGTGCCATTTACAAACCATGAGTGCTAATGTCTCCATTCCTTTTTGTGGTTGTAGGGGCTGTTGATTGGAGTACACTAAAACAAACCTGATCTCTCTAGGACATTCAGAAGCCAAGTTATAAGCCCACAAATGTGTAACTGGACTACTTCTTTAAATTGACACAGGATCCGGTGACCTTTGGGACATGGTTTGACCCCCTTAGGAAAGTGCTATCATCATGAAACGTTCAGATCACTTACAACTCAATAGATTCTACCGTCCTGTAACGTTTCAGCCTGATTGGACCTTGTTTTCACACAAATGAACCCAGAATGATGTGAAATTGTGCTTCGTGCAACATAATTCTGGGTGCCATTTAAAAACCATAAGTGCTAATGACTCCATTCCTTTTAGTGGTAACGGGGGCTGTTAATTGGAGTACTCTAAAACAAACCTGACCTCTCTAGGATATTCAGAAGCCAAGTTGTAAGCCCACAAAGGTGTAACTGGAATACTTCTTTAAAGTGACACCAGGCCCGGTGACCTTTGGGACATGGTTTTACCCCCTATAGGAATGTGCGATCATCTTGAAACGTTCAGATCACTTACAACTCAATAGATTCTACCTTCTTGTAATGTTTCAGCCTGATTGGACCTTTTTTTCACACAAAGGGACCCAGAATGATGTGAAATTGTGCTTCGTGCAACATAATTCTGGGTGCCATTTACAAACCATAAGTGCTAATGACTCCATTCATTTTTGTGGTTGTAGGGGCTGGTGGTTGGAGTGCATTAAAACAAACCTGATCTCTCTAGGACATTCAGAAGCCAAGTTATAAGCCCACAAATGTGTAACTGGACTACTTCTTTAAATTGACACCAGATCCGGTGACCTTTGAGACATGGTTTGACCCCCTATAGGAAAGTGTGATCATCTTGAAACGTTCAGATCACTTACAACTCAATAGATTCTGCCTTCTTGTAATGTTTCAGCCTGATTGGACCTTGTTTTCACACAAATGGACCCAGAATGATGTGAAATTGTGCTTCGTGCAACATAATTCTGGGTGCCATTTAAAAACCATAAGTGCTAATGACTCCATTCCTTTTTGTGGTTGTAGGGGCTGTTGATTGGAGTATACTAAAATAAACCTGATCTCTCTAGGACATTCAGAAGCCAAGTTATAAACCCTCAGAGGTGTAACTGGACTACTTCTTTAAAGTGACACCAGGCCCGGTGACCTTTGGGACATGGTTTGACCCCCTATAGGAATATGCGATCATCATGAAACGTTCAGATCACTTACAACTTAATAGATTCTACCTTCTTGTAACGTTTCAGCCTGGTTGGACCTTGTTTTCACACAAATGGACCCAGAATGATGTGAAATTGTGCTTCATGCAACATAATTCTGGGTGCCATTTACAAACCATAAGGGCTGATGACTCCATTCCTTTTTGTGGTTGTAGGGGCTGTTGATTGGAGTACATTAAAACAAACCTGATCTCTCTAGGACATTCAGAAGCCAAGTTATAAGCCCACAAATGTGTAACGGGACTACTTCTTTAAAGTGACACCAGGCCCGGTGACCTTTGGGACATGGTTTTACCCCCTATAGGAATGTGCGATCATCATGAAACGTTCAGATCACTTACAACTCAATAGATTCTATCTTCTTGTAACGTTTCAGCCTGATTGGACCTTGTTTTCACACAAATGAACCCAGAATGATGTGAAATTGTGCTTCGTGCAACATAATTCTGGGTGCCATTTAAAAACCATAAGTGCTAATGACTCCATTCCTTTTAGTGGTAATGGGGGCTGTTAATTGGAGTACTCTAAAACAAACCTGATCTCTCTAGGACATTCAGAAGCCAAGTTATAATCCCACAAATGTGTAACTGGACTACTTCTTTAAAGTGACACCAGGCCCGGTGACCTTTGGGACATGGTTTTACCCCCTATAGGAATGTGCGATCATCATGAAATGTTGAGATCACTTACAACTCAATAGATTCTACCTTCTTGTAACAATTCAGCCTGATTGGACCTTGTTTTCACACAAATGAACCCAGAATGATGTGAAATTGTGCTTCGTGCAACATAATTCTGGGTGCCATTTAAAAACCATAAGTGCTAATGACTCCATTCCTTTTAGTGGTAACGGGGGCTGTTGATTGGAGTACTCTAAAACAAACCTGACCTCTCTAGGATATTCAGAATCCAAGTTATAAGCCCACAAATGTGTAACTGGACTACTTCTTTAAAGTGACACCAGGCCCGGTGACCCTTGGGACATGGTTTTACCCCCTATAGGAATGTGCGATCATCTTGAAACATTCAGATCACTTACAACTCAATAGATTCTACCTTCTTGTAATGTTTCAGCCTGATTGGACCTTGTTTTCACACAAATGGACCCAGAATTATGTGAAATTGTGCTTCGTGCAACATAATTCTGGGTGCCATTTAAAAACCATAAGTGCTAATGACTCCATTCCTTTTTGTGGTTGTAGGGGCTGTTGATTGGAGTATACTAAAACAAACCTGATCTCTCTAGGACATTCAGAAGCCAAGTTATAAGCCCACAATTGTGTAACTGGACTACTTCTTTAAATTGACACCAGATTCGGTGACCTTCGGGACATTGTTTGACCCCCTTAGGAAAGTGCGATCATCTTGAAACGTTCAGATCACTTACAACTCAATAGATTCTACCTTCTTGTAGCGTTTCAGCCTGATTGGACCTTGTTTTCACACAAATGGACCCAGAATGATGTGAAATTGTGCTTCGTGCAACATAATTCTGGGTGCCATTTACAAACCATAAGTGCTAATGACTCCATTCCTTTTTGTGGTTGTAGGGGCTGTTGATTGGAGTACATTAAAACAAAACAGATCTCTCTAGGACATTCAGAAGCCAAGTTATAAGCCCACAAATGTGTAACTGTACTACTTCTTTAAATTGACACCAGATCCGGTGACCATTGGGACATGTTTTGACTCCCTATAGGAATGTGCGACCATCTTGAAACGTTCAGATCACTTACAACTCAATAGATTCTACCTTCTTGTAGCGTTTCAGACTGATTGGACCTTGTTTTCACACAAATGGACCCAGAATGATGTGAAATTGTGCTTCATGCAACATAATTCTGGGTGCCATTTACAAACCTTAAGTGCTAATGATTCCATTCCTTTTTGTGGTTGTAGGGGCTGTTGATTGAAGTACACTAAAACAAACCTGATCTCTCTAGGACATTCAGAAGCCAAGTTATAAACCCACAAATGTGTAACTGGACTACTTCTTTAAATTGACACCAGATCCGGTGACCTTTGGGACATGGTTTGACCCCCTTAGGAAAGTGCTATCATCATGAAACGTTCAGATCACTTACAACTCAATAGATTCTACCTTCCTGTAACGTTTCAGCCTGATTGGACCTTGTTTTCACACAAATGAACCCAGAATGATGTGAAATTGTGCTTTGTGCAACATAATTCTGGGTGCCATTTAAAAACCATAAGTGCTAATGACTCCATTCCTTTTTGTGGTTGTGGGGGCTGTTGATTGGAGTATACTAAAACAAACCTGATCTCTCTAGGACATTCAGAAGCCAAGTTATAAGCCCACAAAGGTGTAACTGGACTACTTCTTTAAATTGACACCAGATCCGGTGACCTTTGGGACATGGTTTGACCCCCTTAGGAAAGTGCTATCATCATGAAACGTTCAGATCACTTACAACTCAATAGATTCTACCTTCCTGTAACGTTTCAGCCTGATTGGACCTTGTTTTCACACAAATGAACCCAGAATGATGTGAAATTGTGCTTCGTGCAACATAATTCTGGGTGCCATTTAAAAAACCATAAGTGCTAATCACTATATTCCTTTTTGGGGTAATGGGGGCTGTTAATTGGAGTACTCTAAAACAAACCTGACCTCTCTAGGATATTCAGAATCCAAGTTATAAGCCCACAAATGTGTAACTGGACTACTTCTTTAAAGTGACACCAGGCCCGGTGACCCTTGGGACATGGTTTTACCCCCTATAGGAATGTGTGATCATCTTGAAACATTCAGATCACTTACAACTCAATAGATTCTACCTTCTTGTAATGTTTCAGCCTGATTGGACCTTGTTTTCACACAAATGGACCCAGAATTATGTGAAATTGTGCTTCGTGCAACATAATTCAGGGTGCCATTTAAAAACCATAAGTGCTAATGACTCCATTCCTTTTTGTGGTTGTAGGGGCTGTTGATTGGAGTATACTAAAACAAACCTGATCTCTCTAGGACATTCAGAAGCCAAGTTATAAGCCCACAATTGTGTAACTGGACTACTTCTTTAAATTGACACCAGATTCGGTGACCTTCGGGACATTGTTTGACCCCCTTAGGAAAGTGCGATCATCTTGAAACGTTCAGATCACTTACAACTCAATAGATTCTACCTTCTTGTAGCGTTTCAGCCTGATTGGACCTTGTTTTCACACAAATGGACCCAGAATGATGTGAAATTGTGCTTCGTGCAACATAATTCTGGGTGCCATTTACAAACCATAAGTGCTAATGACTCCATTCCTTTTTGTGGTTGTAGGGGCTGTTGATTGGAGTACATTAAAACAAACCTGATCTCTCTAGGACATTCAGAAGCCAAGTTATAAGCCCACAAATGTGTAACTGTACTACTTCTTTAAATTGACACCAGATCCGGTGACCTTTGGGACATGTTTTGACTCCCTATAGGAATGTGCGACCATCTTGAAACGTTCAGATCACTTACAACTCAATAGATTCTACCTTCTTGTAGTGTTTCAGACTGATTGGACCTTGTTTTCACACAAATGGACCCAGAATGATGTGAAATTGTGCTTCGTGCAACATAATTCTGGGTGCCATTTACAAACCTTAAGTGCTAATGATTCCATTCCTTTTTGTGGTTGTAGGGGCTGTTGATTGGAGTACACTAAAACAAACCTGATCTCTCTAGGACATTCAGAAGCCAAGTTATAAACCCACAAATGTGTAACTGGACTACTTCTTTAAATTGACACCAGATCCGGTGACCTTTGGGACATGGTTTGACCCCCTTAGGAAAGTGCTATCATCATGAAACGTTCAGATCACTTACAACTCAATAGATTCTACCTTCCTGTAACGTTTCAGCCTGATTGGACCTTGTTTTCACACAAATGAACCCAGAATGATGTGAAATTGTGCTTTGTGCAACATAATTCTGGGTGCCATTTAAAAACCATAAGTGCTAATGACTCCATTCCTTTTTGTGGTTGTGGGGGCTGTTGATTGGAGTATACTAAAACAAACCTGATCTCTCTAGGACATTCAGAAGCCAAGTTATAAGCCCACAAAGGTGTAACTGGACTACTTCTTTAAATTGACACCAGATCCGGTGACCTTTGGGACATGGTTTGACCCCCTTAGGAAAGTGCTATCATCATGAAACGTTCAGATCACTTACAACGCAATAGATTCTACCTTCCTGTAACGTTTCAGCCTGATTGGACCTTGTTTTCACACAAATGAACCCAGAATGATGTGAAATTGTGCTTCGTGCAACATAATTCTGGGTGCCATTTAAAAACCATAAGTGCTAATGACTCCATTCCTTTTTGAGGTTGTAGAGGCGGTTGATTGGAGTACACTAAAACAAACCTGATCTCTCTAGGACATTCAGAAGCCAAGTTATAAGCCCACAAATGTGTAACTGGACTACTTCTTTAAATTGACACCAGATCCGGTGACCTTTGGGACATGGTTTGACCCCCTTAGGAAAGTGCTATCATCATGAAACGGTCAGATCACTTACAACTCAATAGATTCTACCTTCCTGTAACGTTTCAGCCTGATTGGACCTTGTTTTCACACAAATGAACCCAGAATGATGTGAAATTGTGCTTCGTTCAACATAATTCTGGGTGCCATTTAAAAAACCATAAGTGCTAATCACTATATTCCTTTTTGGGGTAATGGGGGATGTTAATTGGAGTACTCTAAAACAAACCTGACCTCTCTAGGATATTCAGAAGCCAAGTTATAAGCCCACAAAGGTGTAACTGGACTACTTCTTTAAAGTGACACCAGGCCCGGTGACCTTTGGGACATGGTTTGACCCCCTATAGGAATGTGCGATCATCTTGAAACGTTCAGATCACTTACAACTCAATAGATTCTACCTTCTTTTAACGTTTCAGCCTGATTGGACCTTGTTTTCACACAAATGGACCCAGAATGATGTGAAATTGTGCTTCGTGCAACATAATTCTGGGTGCCATTTACAAACCATAAGTGCTAATGACTCCATTCCTTTTTGTGGTTGTAGTGGCTGTTGATTGGAGTATACTAAAACAAACCTGATCTCTCTAGGACATTCAGAAGCCAAGTTATGAGCCCACAAATGTGTAACTGGACTACTTCTTTAAATTGACACCAGAACCGGTGACCTTTGGGACATGGTTTGACCCCCTATAGGAATATGCTATCATCATGAAACGTTCAGATCACTTACAACTCAATAGATTCTACCTTCCTGTAACGTTTCAGCCTGATTGGACCTTGTTTTCACACAAATGAACCCAGAATGATGTGAAATTGTGCTTCGTGCAACATAATTCTGGGTGCCATTTAAAAAACCATAAGTGCTAATGACTCTATTCCTTTTTGTGGTTGTAGGGGCTGTTGATTGGAGTACACTAAAACAAACCTGATCTCTCTAGGACATTCAGAAGCCAAGTTATAAGCCCACAAATGTGTAACTGGACTACTTCTTTAAATTGACACCAGATCCGGTGACCTTTGGGACATGGTTTGACCCCCTTAGGAAAGTGCTATAATCATGAAACGTTCGGATCACTTACAACTCAATAGATTCTACCTTCCTGTAACGTTTCAGCCTGATTGGACCTTGTTTTCACACAAATGAACCCAGAATGATGTGAAATTGTGCTTCGTGCAACATAATTCTGGGTGCCATTTACAAACCATAAGTGCTAATGACTCCATTCCTTTTTGTGATTGTAGGGGCTGTTGATTGGAGTACATTAAAACAAACCTGATCTCTCTAGGACATTCAGAAGCCAAGTTATAAGCCCACAAATGTGTAACTGGACTACTTCTTTAAAGTGACACCAGGCCCGGTGACCTTTGGGACATGGTTTTACCCCCTATAGGAATGTGCGATCATCATGAAATGTTGAGATCACTTACAACTCAATAGATTCTAACTTCTTGTAACGTTTCAGCCTGATTGGACCTAGTTTTCACACAAATGAACCCAGAATGATGTGAAATTGTGCTTCGTGCAACATAATTCTGGGTGCCATTTAAAAACCATAAGTGCTAATGACTCCATTCCTTTTAGTGGTAACGGGGGCTGTTAATTGGAGTACTCTAAAACAAACCTGACCTCTCTAGGATATTCAGAAGCCAAGTTATAAGCCCACAAAGGTGTAACTGGACTACTTCTTTAAAGTGACACCAGGCCCAGTACCTTTGGGACATGGTTTTACCCCCTATAGGAATGTGTGATCATCTTGAAACGTTCAGATCACTTACAACTCAATAGATTCTACCTTCTTGTAATGTTTCAGCCTGATTGGACCTTGTTTTCACACAAATGGACCCAGAATGATGTGAAATTGTGCTTCGTGCAACATAATTCTGGGTGCCATTTAAAAACCATAAGTGCTAATGACTCCATTCCTTTTTGAGGTTGTAGGGGCGGTTGATTGGAGTACACTAAAACAAACCTGATCTCTCTAGGACATTCAGAAGCCAAGTTATAAGCCCACAAATGTGTAACTGGACTACTTCTTTAAATTCACACCAGATCCGGTGACCTTTGGGACATGGTTTGACCCCCTTAGGAAAGTGCTATCATCATGAAATTTTCAGATCACTTACAACTCAATAGATTCTACCTTCCTGTAACGTTTCAGCCTGATTGGACCTTGTTTTCACACAAATGAACCCAGAATGATGTGAAATTGTGCTTCGTGCAACATAATTCTGGGTGCCATTTAAAAACCATAAGTGCTAATGACTCCATTCCTTTTTGTGGTTGTAGGGGCTGTTGATTGGAGTACACTAAAACAAACCTGATCGCTCTAGGACATTCAGAAGCCAAGTTATAAGCCCACAAATGTGTAACTGGACTACTTCTTTAAAATGACACCAGATCCGGTGACCTTTGGGACATGATTTGACCCCCTTAGGAAAGTGCTATCATCATGAAACGTTCAGATCACTTACAACTCAATAGATTCTACCTTCCTGTAACGTTTCAGCCTGATTGGACCTTGTTTTCACACAAATGAACCCAGAATGATGTGAAATTGTGCTTCGTGCAACATAATTCTGGGTGCCATTTAAAAACCATAAGTGCTAATGACTCCATTCCTTTTTGGGGTAATAAGGGCTGTTGATTGGAGTACACTAAGACAAACCTGACCTCTCTGAGACATTCAGAAGCTAAGTTATAAGCCCCCAAATGTGTTTTTGGAACCCCGCCTTCAAGGAACAAGTGATCCGGTGACCTTTATGACCTGATTTGACGCCCTTAGGAATCTGCTATCATCATGAAACACAGGAATCATTTACAACTCAATAGATTCTACTTTTCTGTGACATTTCAGCCTGATTGAAGCTTTTTTCTGTGAAATGGACCCGGAATGATGTGAAATTGTGCTTTGTGCAACATAATTCTGGGTGCCATTTAAAAACCATAAGTGCTAAAGACTCCATTCCTTTTTGGGGTTGTAGGGGATGTTAATTGTAGTACTCTAAAACAAACCTGACCTCTCTAGGACATTCAGAAGAAACGTTATAAGCCCACAAAGGTGTAACTGGACTACTTCTTTAAAGTGACACCAGGCCCGGTGACCTTTGGGACATGGTTTGACCCCCTATAGGAATGTGCGATCATCATGAAACGTTCAGATCACTTACAACTCAATAGATTCTACCATCCTGTAACGTTTAAGCCTGATTGGACCTTGTTTTCACACAAATGGACCCAGAATGATGTGAAATTGTGCTTCGTGCAACATAATTCTGGGTGCCATCTAAAAACCATAAGTGCTAATGACTCCATTCCTTTTTGGGGTAATAGGGGCTGTTGATTGGAGTACCCTAAAACAAACCTGACCTCTCTAGGATATTCAGAAGCCAAGTTATAAGCCCACAAATGTGTAACTGGACTACTTCTTTAAAGTGACACCAGGCCCGGTGACCTTTGGGACATGGTTTTACCCCCTATAGGAATGTGCGATCATCATGAAACGTTCAGATCACTTACAACTCAATAGATTCTACCTTCCTGTAACGTTTCAGCCTGATTGGACCTTGTTTTCACACAAATGAACCTAGAATGATGTGAAATTGTGCTTCGTGCAACATAATTCTGGGTGCCATTTGAAAACCATAAGTGCTAATGACTCCATTCCTTTATGTGGTTGTAGTGGCTGTTGATTGGAGTATACTAAAACAAACCTGATCTCTCTAGGACATTCAGAAGCCAAGTTATGAGCCCACAAATGTGTAACTGGACTACTTCTTTAAAGTGACACCAGATCCGGTGACCTTTGGGACATGGTTTTACCCCCTATAGGAATGTGCGATCATCATGAAACGTTCAGATCACTTACAACTCAATAGATTCTATCTTCTTGTAACGTTTCAGCCTGATTGGACCTTGTTTTCACACAAATGAACCCAGAATGATGTGAAATTGTGCTTCGTGCAACATAATTCTGGGTGCCATTTAAAAACCATAAGTGCTAATGACTCCATTCCTTTTAGTGGTAATGGGGGCTGTTAATTGGAGTACTCTAAAACAAACCTGATCTCTCTAGGACATTCAGAAGCCAAGTTATAAGCCCACAAATGTGTAACTGGACTACTTCTTTAAATTGACACCAGATCCGGTGACCTTTGGGACATGGTTTGACCCCCTTAGGAAAGTGCTATCATCATGAAACGTTCAGATCATTTACAACTCAATAGATTCTACCTTCCTGTAACGTTTCAGCCTGATTGGACCTTGTTTTCACACAAATGAACCCAGAATGATGTGAAATTGTGCTTCGTGCAACATAATTCTGGGTGCCGTTTAAAAACCATAAGTGCTAATGACTCCATTCCTTTTTGTGGTTGTGGGGGCTGTTGATTGGAGTATACTAAAACAAACCTGATCTCTCTAGGACATTCAGAAGCCAAGTTATAAGCCCACAAAGGTGTAACTGGACTACTTCTTTAAATTGACACCAGATCCGGTGACCTTTGGGACATGGTTTGACCCCCTTAGGAAAGTGCTATCATCATGAAACGTTCAGATCACTTACAACTCAATAGATTCTACCTTCCTGTAACGTTTCAGCCTGATTGGACCTTGTTTTCACGCAAATGAACCCAGAATGATGTGAAATTGTGCTTTGTGCAACATAATTCTGGGTGCCATTTAAAAACCATAAGTGCTAATGACTCCATTCCTTTTTGAGGTTGTAGGGGCGGTTGATTGGAGTACACTAAAACAAACCTGATCTCTCTAGGACATTCAGAAGCCAAGTTATAAGCCCACAAATGTGTAACTGGACTACTTCTTTAAATTCACACCAGATCCGGTGACCTTTGGGACATGGTTTGACCCCCTTAGGAAAGTGCTATCATCATGAAATTTTCAGATCACTTACAACTCAATAGATTCTACCTTCCTGTAACGTTTCAGCCTGATTGGACCTTGTTTTCACACAAATGAACCCAGAATGATGTGAAATTGTGCTTCGTGCAACATAATTCTGGGTGCCATTTAAAAACCATAAGTGCTAATGACTCCATTCCTTTTTGTGGTTGTAGGGGCTGTTGATTGGAGTACACTAAAACAAACCTGATCGCTCTAGGACATTCAGAAGCCAAGTTATAAGCCCACAAATGTGTAACTGGACTACTTCTTTAAAATGACACCAGATCCGGTGACCTTTGGGACATGATTTGACCCCCTTAGGAAAGTGCTATCATCATGAAACGTTCAGATCACTTACAACTCAATAGATTCTACCTTCCTGTAACGTTTCAGCCTGATTGGACCTTGTTTTCACACAAATGAACCCAGAATGATGTGAAATTGTGCTTCGTGCAACATAATTCTGGGTGCCATTTAAAAACCATAAGTGCTAATGACTCCATTCCTTTTTGGGGTAATAAGGGCTGTTGATTGGAGTACACTAAGACAAACCTGACCTCTCTGAGACATTCAGAAGCTAAGTTATAAGCCCCCAAATGTGTTTTTGGAACCCCGCCTTCAAGGAACAAGTGATCCGGTGACCTTTATGACCTGATTTGACGCCCTTAGGAATCTGCTATCATCATGAAACACAGGAATCATTTACAACTCAATAGATTCTACTTTTCTGTGACATTTCAGCCTGATTGAAGCTTTTTTCTGTGAAATGGACCCGGAATGATGTGAAATTGTGCTTTGTGCAACATAATTCTGGGTGCCATTTAAAAACCATAAGTGCTAAAGACTCCATTCCTTTTTGGGGTTGTAGGGGATGTTAATTGTAGTACTCTAAAACAAACCTGACCTCTCTAGGACATTCAGAAGAAACGTTATAAGCCCACAAAGGTGTAACTGGACTACTTCTTTAAAGTGACACCAGGCCCGGGGACCTTTGGGACATGGTTTGACCCCCTATAGGAATGTGCGATCATCATGAAACGTTCAGATCACTTACAACTCAATAGATTCTACCATCCTGTAACGTTTAAGCCTGATTGGACCTTGTTTTCACACAAATGGACCCAGAATGATGTGAAATTGTGCTTCGTGCAACATAATTCTGGGTGCCATCTAAAAACCATAAGTGCTAATGACTCCATTCCTTTTTGGGGTAATAGGGGCTGTTGATTGGAGTACCCTAAAACAAACCTGACCTCTCTAGGATATTCAGAAGCCAAGTTATAAGCCCACAAATGTGTAACTGGACTACTTCTTTAAAGTGACACCAGGCCCGGTGACCTTTGGGACATGGTTTTACCCCCTATAGGAATGTGCGATCATCATGAAACGTTCAGATCACTTACAACTCAATAGATTCTACCTTCCTGTAACGTTTCAGCCTGATTGGACCTTGTTTTCACACAAATGAACCTAGAATGATGTGAAATTGTGCTTCGTGCAACATAATTCTGGGTGCCATTTGAAAACCATAAGTGCTAATGACTCCATTCCTTTATGTGGTTGTAGTGGCTGTTGATTGGAGTATACTAAAACAAACCTGATCTCTCTAGGACATTCAGAAGCCAAGTTATGAGCCCACAAATGTGTAACTGGACTACTTCTTTAAAGTGACACCAGATCCGGTGACCTTTGGGACATGGTTTGACCCCCTTAGGAAAGTGCTATCATCATGAAACGTTCAGATCACTTACAACTCAATAGATTCTACCTTCCTGCAACGTTTCAGCCTGATTGGACCTTGTTTTCACACAAATGGACCCAGAATGATGTGAAATTGTGCTTTGTGCAACATAATTCTGGGTGCCATTTAAAAACCATAAGTGCTAATGACTACATTCCTTTTTGGGGTAATGGGGGCTGTTAATTGGAGTACTCTAAAACAAACCTGACCTCTCTAGGATATTCAGAAGCCAAGTTATAAGCCCACAAAGGTGTAACTGGACTACTTCTTTAAAGTGACAGCAGGCCCGGTGACCTTTGGGACATGGTTTGACCCCCTATAGGAATGTGCGATCATCTTGAAACGTTCAGATCACTTACAACTCAATAGATTCTACCTTCTTGTAACGTTTCAG
Organism: Nothobranchius furzeri; assembly: GCF_043380555.1. Lineage (NCBI taxonomy): Eukaryota > Metazoa > Chordata > Actinopteri > Cyprinodontiformes > Nothobranchiidae > Nothobranchius > Nothobranchius furzeri. The sequence goes on from NC_091742.1 coordinate 40,357,921, forward strand.
CCTGATTGGACCTTGTTTTCACACAAATGGACCCAGAATGATGTGAAATTGTGCTTCGTGCAACATAATTCTGGGTGCCATTTACAAACCATAAGTGCTAATGACTCCATTCCTTTTTGTGGTTGTAGTGGCTGTTGATTGGAGTATACTAAAACAAACCTGATCTCTCTAGGACATTCAGAAGCCAAGTTATGAGCCCACAAATGTGTAACTGGACTACTTCTTTAAATTGACACCAGATCCAGTGACCTTTGGGACATGGTTTGACCCCCTATAGGAATGTGCTATCATCATGAAACGTTCAGATCACTTACATCTCAATAGATTCTACCTTCCTGTAACGTTTCAGCCTGATTGGACCTTGTTTTCACACAAATGGACCCAGAATGATGTGAAATTGTGCTTCGTGCAAAATAATTCTGGGTGCTATTTACAAACCATAAGTGCTAATGACTCCATTCCTTTTTGTGGTTGTAGGGGCTGTTGATTGGAGTACACTAAAACAAACCTAACCTCTCTAGGACATTCAGAAGCCAAGTTATAAGCCCACAAAGGTGTAACTGGACTACATCTTTAAAGTGACACCAGATCCGGTGACCTTTGGGACATGGTTTGACCCCCTATAGGAATGTGCGACCATCATGAAACGTTCAGATCAATTACAACTCAATAGATACTACCTTCTTGTAACGTTTCAGCCTGATTGGACCTTGTTTTCACACAAATGGACCCAGAATGATGTGAAATTGTGCTTCGTGCAACATAATTCTGGGTGCCATTTACAAACCATGAGTGCTAATGTCTCCATTCCTTTTTGTGGTTGTAGGGGCTGTTGATTGGAGTACACTAAAACAAACCTGATCTCTCTAGGACATTCAGAAGCCAAGTTATAAGCCCACAAATGTGTAACTGGACTACTTCTTTAAATTGACACAGGATCCGGTGACCTTTGGGACATGGTTTGACCCCCTTAGGAAAGTGCTATCATCATGAAACGTTCAGATCACTTACAACTCAATAGATTCTACCGTCCTGTAACGTTTCAGCCTGATTGGACCTTGTTTTCACACAAATGAACCCAGAATGATGTGAAATTGTGCTTCGTGCAACATAATTCTGGGTGCCATTTAAAAACCATAAGTGCTAATGACTCCATTCCTTTTAGTGGTAACGGGGGCTGTTAATTGGAGTACTCTAAAACAAACCTGACCTCTCTAGGATATTCAGAAGCCAAGTTGTAAGCCCACAAAGGTGTAACTGGAATACTTCTTTAAAGTGACACCAGGCCCGGTGACCTTTGGGACATGGTTTTACCCCCTATAGGAATGTGCGATCATCTTGAAACGTTCAGATCACTTACAACTCAATAGATTCTACCTTCTTGTAATGTTTCAGCCTGATTGGACCTTTTTTTCACACAAAGGGACCCAGAATGATGTGAAATTGTGCTTCGTGCAACATAATTCTGGGTGCCATTTACAAACCATAAGTGCTAATGACTCCATTCATTTTTGTGGTTGTAGGGGCTGGTGGTTGGAGTGCATTAAAACAAACCTGATCTCTCTAGGACATTCAGAAGCCAAGTTATAAGCCCACAAATGTGTAACTGGACTACTTCTTTAAATTGACACCAGATCCGGTGACCTTTGAGACATGGTTTGACCCCCTATAGGAAAGTGTGATCATCTTGAAACGTTCAGATCACTTACAACTCAATAGATTCTGCCTTCTTGTAATGTTTCAGCCTGATTGGACCTTGTTTTCACACAAATGGACCCAGAATGATGTGAAATTGTGCTTCGTGCAACATAATTCTGGGTGCCATTTAAAAACCATAAGTGCTAATGACTCCATTCCTTTTTGTGGTTGTAGGGGCTGTTGATTGGAGTATACTAAAATAAACCTGATCTCTCTAGGACATTCAGAAGCCAAGTTATAAACCCTCAGAGGTGTAACTGGACTACTTCTTTAAAGTGACACCAGGCCCGGTGACCTTTGGGACATGGTTTGACCCCCTATAGGAATATGCGATCATCATGAAACGTTCAGATCACTTACAACTTAATAGATTCTACCTTCTTGTAACGTTTCAGCCTGGTTGGACCTTGTTTTCACACAAATGGACCCAGAATGATGTGAAATTGTGCTTCATGCAACATAATTCTGGGTGCCATTTACAAACCATAAGGGCTGATGACTCCATTCCTTTTTGTGGTTGTAGGGGCTGTTGATTGGAGTACATTAAAACAAACCTGATCTCTCTAGGACATTCAGAAGCCAAGTTATAAGCCCACAAATGTGTAACGGGACTACTTCTTTAAAGTGACACCAGGCCCGGTGACCTTTGGGACATGGTTTTACCCCCTATAGGAATGTGCGATCATCATGAAACGTTCAGATCACTTACAACTCAATAGATTCTATCTTCTTGTAACGTTTCAGCCTGATTGGACCTTGTTTTCACACAAATGAACCCAGAATGATGTGAAATTGTGCTTCGTGCAACATAATTCTGGGTGCCATTTAAAAACCATAAGTGCTAATGACTCCATTCCTTTTAGTGGTAATGGGGGCTGTTAATTGGAGTACTCTAAAACAAACCTGATCTCTCTAGGACATTCAGAAGCCAAGTTATAATCCCACAAATGTGTAACTGGACTACTTCTTTAAAGTGACACCAGGCCCGGTGACCTTTGGGACATGGTTTTACCCCCTATAGGAATGTGCGATCATCATGAAATGTTGAGATCACTTACAACTCAATAGATTCTACCTTCTTGTAACAATTCAGCCTGATTGGACCTTGTTTTCACACAAATGAACCCAGAATGATGTGAAATTGTGCTTCGTGCAACATAATTCTGGGTGCCATTTAAAAACCATAAGTGCTAATGACTCCATTCCTTTTAGTGGTAACGGGGGCTGTTGATTGGAGTACTCTAAAACAAACCTGACCTCTCTAGGATATTCAGAATCCAAGTTATAAGCCCACAAATGTGTAACTGGACTACTTCTTTAAAGTGACACCAGGCCCGGTGACCCTTGGGACATGGTTTTACCCCCTATAGGAATGTGCGATCATCTTGAAACATTCAGATCACTTACAACTCAATAGATTCTACCTTCTTGTAATGTTTCAGCCTGATTGGACCTTGTTTTCACACAAATGGACCCAGAATTATGTGAAATTGTGCTTCGTGCAACATAATTCTGGGTGCCATTTAAAAACCATAAGTGCTAATGACTCCATTCCTTTTTGTGGTTGTAGGGGCTGTTGATTGGAGTATACTAAAACAAACCTGATCTCTCTAGGACATTCAGAAGCCAAGTTATAAGCCCACAATTGTGTAACTGGACTACTTCTTTAAATTGACACCAGATTCGGTGACCTTCGGGACATTGTTTGACCCCCTTAGGAAAGTGCGATCATCTTGAAACGTTCAGATCACTTACAACTCAATAGATTCTACCTTCTTGTAGCGTTTCAGCCTGATTGGACCTTGTTTTCACACAAATGGACCCAGAATGATGTGAAATTGTGCTTCGTGCAACATAATTCTGGGTGCCATTTACAAACCATAAGTGCTAATGACTCCATTCCTTTTTGTGGTTGTAGGGGCTGTTGATTGGAGTACATTAAAACAAAACAGATCTCTCTAGGACATTCAGAAGCCAAGTTATAAGCCCACAAATGTGTAACTGTACTACTTCTTTAAATTGACACCAGATCCGGTGACCATTGGGACATGTTTTGACTCCCTATAGGAATGTGCGACCATCTTGAAACGTTCAGATCACTTACAACTCAATAGATTCTACCTTCTTGTAGCGTTTCAGACTGATTGGACCTTGTTTTCACACAAATGGACCCAGAATGATGTGAAATTGTGCTTCATGCAACATAATTCTGGGTGCCATTTACAAACCTTAAGTGCTAATGATTCCATTCCTTTTTGTGGTTGTAGGGGCTGTTGATTGAAGTACACTAAAACAAACCTGATCTCTCTAGGACATTCAGAAGCCAAGTTATAAACCCACAAATGTGTAACTGGACTACTTCTTTAAATTGACACCAGATCCGGTGACCTTTGGGACATGGTTTGACCCCCTTAGGAAAGTGCTATCATCATGAAACGTTCAGATCACTTACAACTCAATAGATTCTACCTTCCTGTAACGTTTCAGCCTGATTGGACCTTGTTTTCACACAAATGAACCCAGAATGATGTGAAATTGTGCTTTGTGCAACATAATTCTGGGTGCCATTTAAAAACCATAAGTGCTAATGACTCCATTCCTTTTTGTGGTTGTGGGGGCTGTTGATTGGAGTATACTAAAACAAACCTGATCTCTCTAGGACATTCAGAAGCCAAGTTATAAGCCCACAAAGGTGTAACTGGACTACTTCTTTAAATTGACACCAGATCCGGTGACCTTTGGGACATGGTTTGACCCCCTTAGGAAAGTGCTATCATCATGAAACGTTCAGATCACTTACAACTCAATAGATTCTACCTTCCTGTAACGTTTCAGCCTGATTGGACCTTGTTTTCACACAAATGAACCCAGAATGATGTGAAATTGTGCTTCGTGCAACATAATTCTGGGTGCCATTTAAAAAACCATAAGTGCTAATCACTATATTCCTTTTTGGGGTAATGGGGGCTGTTAATTGGAGTACTCTAAAACAAACCTGACCTCTCTAGGATATTCAGAATCCAAGTTATAAGCCCACAAATGTGTAACTGGACTACTTCTTTAAAGTGACACCAGGCCCGGTGACCCTTGGGACATGGTTTTACCCCCTATAGGAATGTGTGATCATCTTGAAACATTCAGATCACTTACAACTCAATAGATTCTACCTTCTTGTAATGTTTCAGCCTGATTGGACCTTGTTTTCACACAAATGGACCCAGAATTATGTGAAATTGTGCTTCGTGCAACATAATTCAGGGTGCCATTTAAAAACCATAAGTGCTAATGACTCCATTCCTTTTTGTGGTTGTAGGGGCTGTTGATTGGAGTATACTAAAACAAACCTGATCTCTCTAGGACATTCAGAAGCCAAGTTATAAGCCCACAATTGTGTAACTGGACTACTTCTTTAAATTGACACCAGATTCGGTGACCTTCGGGACATTGTTTGACCCCCTTAGGAAAGTGCGATCATCTTGAAACGTTCAGATCACTTACAACTCAATAGATTCTACCTTCTTGTAGCGTTTCAGCCTGATTGGACCTTGTTTTCACACAAATGGACCCAGAATGATGTGAAATTGTGCTTCGTGCAACATAATTCTGGGTGCCATTTACAAACCATAAGTGCTAATGACTCCATTCCTTTTTGTGGTTGTAGGGGCTGTTGATTGGAGTACATTAAAACAAACCTGATCTCTCTAGGACATTCAGAAGCCAAGTTATAAGCCCACAAATGTGTAACTGTACTACTTCTTTAAATTGACACCAGATCCGGTGACCTTTGGGACATGTTTTGACTCCCTATAGGAATGTGCGACCATCTTGAAACGTTCAGATCACTTACAACTCAATAGATTCTACCTTCTTGTAGTGTTTCAGACTGATTGGACCTTGTTTTCACACAAATGGACCCAGAATGATGTGAAATTGTGCTTCGTGCAACATAATTCTGGGTGCCATTTACAAACCTTAAGTGCTAATGATTCCATTCCTTTTTGTGGTTGTAGGGGCTGTTGATTGGAGTACACTAAAACAAACCTGATCTCTCTAGGACATTCAGAAGCCAAGTTATAAACCCACAAATGTGTAACTGGACTACTTCTTTAAATTGACACCAGATCCGGTGACCTTTGGGACATGGTTTGACCCCCTTAGGAAAGTGCTATCATCATGAAACGTTCAGATCACTTACAACTCAATAGATTCTACCTTCCTGTAACGTTTCAGCCTGATTGGACCTTGTTTTCACACAAATGAACCCAGAATGATGTGAAATTGTGCTTTGTGCAACATAATTCTGGGTGCCATTTAAAAACCATAAGTGCTAATGACTCCATTCCTTTTTGTGGTTGTGGGGGCTGTTGATTGGAGTATACTAAAACAAACCTGATCTCTCTAGGACATTCAGAAGCCAAGTTATAAGCCCACAAAGGTGTAACTGGACTACTTCTTTAAATTGACACCAGATCCGGTGACCTTTGGGACATGGTTTGACCCCCTTAGGAAAGTGCTATCATCATGAAACGTTCAGATCACTTACAACGCAATAGATTCTACCTTCCTGTAACGTTTCAGCCTGATTGGACCTTGTTTTCACACAAATGAACCCAGAATGATGTGAAATTGTGCTTCGTGCAACATAATTCTGGGTGCCATTTAAAAACCATAAGTGCTAATGACTCCATTCCTTTTTGAGGTTGTAGAGGCGGTTGATTGGAGTACACTAAAACAAACCTGATCTCTCTAGGACATTCAGAAGCCAAGTTATAAGCCCACAAATGTGTAACTGGACTACTTCTTTAAATTGACACCAGATCCGGTGACCTTTGGGACATGGTTTGACCCCCTTAGGAAAGTGCTATCATCATGAAACGTTCAGATCACTTACAACTCAATAGATTCTACCTTCCTGTAACGTTTCAGCCTGATTGGACCTTGTTTTCACACAAATGAACCCAGAATGATGTGAAATTGTGCTTCGTTCAACATAATTCTGGGTGCCATTTAAAAAACCATAAGTGCTAATCACTATATTCCTTTTTGGGGTAATGGGGGATGTTAATTGGAGTACTCTAAAACAAACCTGACCTCTCTAGGATATTCAGAAGCCAAGTTATAAGCCCACAAAGGTGTAACTGGACTACTTCTTTAAAGTGACACCAGGCCCGGTGACCTTTGGGACATGGTTTGACCCCCTATAGGAATGTGCGATCATCTTGAAACGTTCAGATCACTTACAACTCAATAGATTCTACCTTCTTTTAACGTTTCAGCCTGATTGGACCTTGTTTTCACACAAATGGACCCAGAATGATGTGAAATTGTGCTTCGTGCAACATAATTCTGGGTGCCATTTACAAACCATAAGTGCTAATGACTCCATTCCTTTTTGTGGTTGTAGTGGCTGTTGATTGGAGTATACTAAAACAAACCTGATCTCTCTAGGACATTCAGAAGCCAAGTTATGAGCCCACAAATGTGTAACTGGACTACTTCTTTAAATTGACACCAGAACCGGTGACCTTTGGGACATGGTTTGACCCCCTATAGGAATATGCTATCATCATGAAACGTTCAGATCACTTACAACTCAATAGATTCTACCTTCCTGTAACGTTTCAGCCTGATTGGACCTTGTTTTCACACAAATGAACCCAGAATGATGTGAAATTGTGCTTCGTGCAACATAATTCTGGGTGCCATTTAAAAAACCATAAGTGCTAATGACTCTATTCCTTTTTGTGGTTGTAGGGGCTGTTGATTGGAGTACACTAAAACAAACCTGATCTCTCTAGGACATTCAGAAGCCAAGTTATAAGCCCACAAATGTGTAACTGGACTACTTCTTTAAATTGACACCAGATCCGGTGACCTTTGGGACATGGTTTGACCCCCTTAGGAAAGTGCTATAATCATGAAACGTTCGGATCACTTACAACTCAATAGATTCTACCTTCCTGTAACGTTTCAGCCTGATTGGACCTTGTTTTCACACAAATGAACCCAGAATGATGTGAAATTGTGCTTCGTGCAACATAATTCTGGGTGCCATTTACAAACCATAAGTGCTAATGACTCCATTCCTTTTTGTGATTGTAGGGGCTGTTGATTGGAGTACATTAAAACAAACCTGATCTCTCTAGGACATTCAGAAGCCAAGTTATAAGCCCACAAATGTGTAACTGGACTACTTCTTTAAAGTGACACCAGGCCCGGTGACCTTTGGGACATGGTTTTACCCCCTATAGGAATGTGCGATCATCATGAAATGTTGAGATCACTTACAACTCAATAGATTCTAACTTCTTGTAACGTTTCAGCCTGATTGGACCTAGTTTTCACACAAATGAACCCAGAATGATGTGAAATTGTGCTTCGTGCAACATAATTCTGGGTGCCATTTAAAAACCATAAGTGCTAATGACTCCATTCCTTTTAGTGGTAACGGGGGCTGTTAATTGGAGTACTCTAAAACAAACCTGACCTCTCTAGGATATTCAGAAGCCAAGTTATAAGCCCACAAAGGTGTAACTGGACTACTTCTTTAAAGTGACACCAGGCCCAGTACCTTTGGGACATGGTTTTACCCCCTATAGGAATGTGTGATCATCTTGAAACGTTCAGATCACTTACAACTCAATAGATTCTACCTTCTTGTAATGTTTCAGCCTGATTGGACCTTGTTTTCACACAAATGGACCCAGAATGATGTGAAATTGTGCTTCGTGCAACATAATTCTGGGTGCCATTTAAAAACCATAAGTGCTAATGACTCCATTCCTTTTTGTGGTTGTAGGGACTGTTGATTGGAGTATACTAAAACAAACCTGATCTCTCTAGGACATTCAGAAGCCAAGTTATAAGCCCACAAATGTGTAACTGGACTACTTCTTTAAATTGACACCAGATTCTGTGACCTTCGGGACATTGTTTGACCCCCTTAGGAAAGTGCGATCATCTTGAAACGTTCAGATCACTTACAACTCAATAGATTCTACCTTCTTGTAGCGTTTCAGCCTGATTGGACCTTGTTTTCACACAAATGGACCCAGAATGATGTGAAATTGTGCTTCGTGCAACATAATTCTGGGTGCCATTTACAAACCATAAGTGCTAATGACTCCATTCCTTTTTGTGGTTGTAGGGGCTGTTGATTGGAGTACATTAAAACAAACCTGATCTCTCTAGGACATTCAGAAGCCAAGTTATAAGCCCACAAATGTGTAACTGTACTACTTCTTTAAATTGACACCAGATCCGGTGACCTTTGGGACATGTTTTGACCCCCTATAGGAATGTGTGATCATCTTGAAACGTTCAGATCACTTACAACTCAATAGATTCTACCTTCTTGTAATGTTTCAGCCTGATTGGACCTTGTTTTCACACAAATGGACCCAGAGTGATGTGAAATTGTGCTTCGTGCAACATAATTCTGGGTGCCATTTACAAACCATAAGTGCTAATGACTCCATTCCTTTTTGTGGTTGTAGGGGCTGTTGATTGGAGTATACTAAAACAAACCTGATATCTCTAGGACATTCAGAAGCCAAGTTATAAGCCCACAAATGTGTAACTGTACTACTTCTTTAAATTGACACCAGATCCGGTGACCTTTGGGACATGTTTTGACCCCCTATAGGAATGTGCGATCATCTTGAAACGTTCAGATCACTTACAACTCAATAGATTCTACCTTCTTGTAGCGTTTCAGCCTGATTGGACCTTGTTTTCACACAAATGGACCCAGAATGATGTGAAATTGTGCTTCGTGCAACATAATTCTGGGTGCCATTTACAAACCTTAAGTGCTAATGACTCCATTCGTTTTTGTGGTTGTAGGGGCTGTTGATTGGAGTACACTAAAACAAACCTGATCTCTCTAGGACATTCAGAAGCCAAGTTATAAGCCCACAAATGTGTAACTGGACTACTTCTTTAAATTGACACCAGATCCGGTGACCTTTGGGACATGGTTTGACCCCCTTAGGAAAGTGCTATCATCATGAAACGTTCAGATCACTTACAACTCAATAGATTCTACCTTCCTGTAACGTTTCAGCCTGATTGGACCTTGTTTTCACACAAATGAACCCAGAATGATGTGAAATTGTGCTTCGTGCAACATAATTCTGGGTGCCATTTAAAAACCATAAGTGCTAATGACTCCATTCCTTTTTGTGGTTGTGGGGGCTGTTGATTGGAGTATACTAAAACAAACCTGATCTCTCTAGGACATTCGGAAGCCAAGTTATAAGCCCACAAAGGTGTAACTGGACTACTTCTTTAAATTGACACCAGATCCGGTGACCTTTGGGACATGGTTTGACCCCCTTAGGAAAGAGCTATCATCATGAAACGTTCAGATCACTTACAACGCAATAGATTCTACCTTCCTGTAACGTTTCAGCCTGATTGGACCTTGTTTTCACACAAATGAACCCAGAATGATGTGAAATTGTGCTTCGTGCAACATAATTGTGGGTGCCATTTAAAAACCATAAGTGCTAATGACTCCATTCCTTTTTGAGGTTGTAGGGGCGGTTGATTGGAGTACACTAAAACAAACCAGATCTCTCTAGGACATTCAGAAGCCAAGTTATAAGCCCTCAAAGGTGTAACTGGACTACTTCTTTAAAGTGACACCAGGCCCGGTGACCTTTGTGACATGGCTTGACCCACTATAGGAATGTGCGATCATCATGAAACGTTCAGATCACTTACAACTCAATAGATTCTACCTTCTTGTAACGTTTCAGCCTGATTGGACCTTGTTTTCACACAAATGAACCCAGAATGATGTGAAATTGTGCTTCGTGCAACATAATTCTGGGTGCCATTTAAAAACCATAAGTGCTAATGACTCCATTCCTTTTTGTGGTTGTAGGGGCTGTTGGTCGGAGTACATTAAAACAAACCTGATCTCTCTAGGACATTCAGAAGCCAAGTTATAAGCCCACAAATGTGTAACTGGACTACTTCTTTAAATTGACACCAGATCCGGTGACCTTTGGGACATGGTTTGACCCCTTTAGGAAAGTGCTATCATCATGAAACGTTCAGATCACATACAACTCAATAGATTCTACCTTCCTGTAACGTTTCAGCCTGATTGGACCTTGTTTTCACACAAATGAACCCAGAATGATGTGAAATTGTGCTTAGCACAGTAAAATTCTGGGTGCCATTTAAAAACCATAAGTGCTAATGACTCCATTCCTTTTTGAGGTTGTAGGGGCTGTTGATTGGAGTACACTAAAACAAACCTGACCTCTCTAGGACATTCAGAAGCCAAGTTATAAGCCCACAAAAGTGTAACTGGACACCTTCTTTAAAGTGACACAAGGCCCGGTGACCTTTGGAACATGGTTTTACCCCCTATAGGAATGTGCGATTATCTTGAAACGTTCAGATCACTTACAACTCAATAGATTCTACCTTCTTGTAGCGTTTCAGCCTGATTGGACCTTGTTTTCACACAAATGGACCCAGAATGATGTGAAATTGTGCTTCGTGCAACATAATTCTGGGTGCCATTTACAAACCATAAGTGCTAATGACTCCATTCCTTTTTGTGGTTGTAGGGGCTGTTGATTGGAGTACATTAAAACAAACCTGATCTCTCTAGGACATTCAGAAGCCAAGTTATAAGCCCACAAATGTGTAACTGGACTACTTCTTTAAATTGACACCAGATCCGGTGACCTTTGGGACATGGTTTGACCCCCTTAGGAAAGTGCTATCATCATTAAACGTTCAGATCACTTACAACTCAATAGATTCTACCTTCCTGTAACGTTTCAGCCTGATTTGACCTTGTTTTCACACAAATGGACCCAGAATGATGTGAAATTGTGCTTCGTGCAACATAATTCTGGGTGCCATTTACAAACCATAAGTGCTAATGACTCCATTCCTTTTTGTGGTTGTAGGGGCTGTTGATTGGAGTACACTAAAACAAACCTGATCTCTCTAGGACATTCAGAAGCCAAGTTATAAGCCCGCAAATGTGTAACTGGACTACTTCTTTAAATTGACACCAGATCCGGTGACCTTTGGGACATGGTTTGACCCCCTTAGGAAAGTGCTATCATCATGAAACGTTCAGATCACTTACAACTCAATAGATTCTACCTTCCTGTAACGTTTCAGCCTGATTGGACCTTGTTTTCACACAAATGAACCCAGAATGATGTGAAATTGTGCTTCGTGCAACATAATTCTGGGTGCCATTTAAAAACCATAAGTGCTAATGACTCCATTCCTTTTAGTGGTAACGGGGGCTGTTAATTGGAGTACTCTAAAACAAACCTGACCTCTCTAGGATATTCAGAAGCCAAGTTATAAGCCCACAAAGGTGTAACTGGACTACTTCTTTAAAGTGACACCAGGCCCGGTGACCTTTGGGACATGGTTTTACCCCCTATAGGAATGTGCGATCATCTTGAAACGTTCAGATCACTTACAACTCAATAGATTCTACCTTCTTGTAATGTTTCAGCCTGATTGGACCTTGTTTTCACACAAATGGACCCAGAATGATGTGAAATTGTGCTTCGTGCAACATAATTCTGGGTGCCATTTACAAACCATAAGTGCTAATGACTCCATTCCTTTTTGTGGTTGTAGGGGCTGTTGGTTGGAGTACATTAAAACAAACCTGATCTCTCTAGGACATTCAGAAGCCAAGTTATAAGCCCACAAATGTGTAACTGGACTACTTCTTTAAATTGACACCAGATCCGGTGACCTTTGAGACATGGTTTGACCCCCTATAGGAACGTGTGATCATCTTGAAACGTTCAGATCACTTACAACTCAATAGATTCTACCTTCTTGTAACGTTTCAGCCTGATTGGACCTTGTTTTCACACAAATGGACCCAGAATGATGTGAAATTGTGCTTCGTGCAACATAATTCTGGGTGCCATTTAAAAACCATAAGTGCTAATGACTCAATTCCTTTTTGTGGTTGTAGGGGCGGTTGATTGGAGTATACTAAAACAAACCTGATCTCTCTAGGACATTCAGAAGCCAAGTTATAAACCCTCAAAGGTGTAACTGGACTACTTCTTTAAAGTGACACCAGGCCCGGTGACCTTTGGTACATGGTTTTACCCCCTATAGGAATGTGCGATCATCATGAAACGTTCAGATCACTTACAACTCAATAGATTCTACCTTCTTGTAACATTTCAGCCTGATTGGACCTTGTTTTCACACAAATGGACCCAGAATGATGTGAAATTGTGCTTCATGCAACATAATTCTGGGTGCCATTTACAAACCATAAGTGCTAATGACTCCATTCCTTTTTGTGATTGTAGGGGCTGTTGATTGGAGTACATTAAAACAAACCTGATCTCTCTAGGACATTCAGAAGCCAAGTTAAAAGCCCACAAATGTGTAACTGGACTACTTCTTTAAAGTGACACCAGGCCCGGTGACCTTTGGGACATGGTTTTACCCCCTATAGGAATGTGCGATCATCATGAAATGTTGAGATCACTTACAACTCAATAGATTCTAACTTCTTGTAACGTTTCAGCCTGATTGGACCTTGTTTTCACACAAATGAACCCAGAAAAATGTTAAATTGTGCTTCGTGCAACATAATTCTGGGTGCCATTTAAAAACCATAAGTGCTAATGACTCCATTCCTTTTAGTGGTAACGGGGGCTTTTAATTGGAGTACTCTAAAACAAACCTGACCTCTCTAGGATATTCAGAAGCCAAGTTATAAGCCCACAAAGGTGTAACTGGACTACTTCTTTAAAGTGACAACAGGCCCGGTACCTTTGGGACATGGTTTTATCCCCTATAGGAATGTGTGATCATCTTGAAACGTTCAGATCACTTACAACTCAATAGATTCTACCTACTTGTAACGTTTCAGCCTTATTGGACCTTGTTTTCACACAAATGGACCCAGAATGATGTGAAATTGTGCTTCGTGCAACATAATTCTGGGTGCCATTTAAAAACCATAAGTGCTAATGACTCCATTCCTTTTTGTGGTTGTAGGGGCTGTTGATTGGAGTATACTAAAACAAACCTGATCTCTCTAGGACATTCAGAAGCCAAGTTATAAACCCTCAAAGGTGTAACTGGACTACTTCTTTAAAGTGACACCAGGCCCGGTGACCTTTGGTACATGGTTTTACCCCCTATAGGAATGTGCGATCATCATGAAACGTTCAGATCACTTACAACTCAATAGATTCTACCTTCTTGTAACATATCAGCCTGATTGGACCTTGTTTTCACACAAATGGACCCAGAATGATGTGAAATTGTGCTTCATGCAACATAATTCTGGGTGCCATTTACAAACCATAAGTGCTAATGACTCCATTCCTTTTTGTGATTGTAGGGGCTGTTGATTGGAGTACATTAAAACAAACCTGATCTCTCTAGGACATTCAGAAGCCAAGTTATAAGCCCACAAATGTGTAACTGGACTACTTCTTTAAAGTGACACCAGGCCCGGTGACCTTTGGGACATGGTTTTACCCCCTTAGGAAAGTGCGATCATCTTGAAACGTTCAGATCACTTACAACTCAATAGATTCTACCTTCTTGTAGCGTGTCAGCCTGATTGGACCTTGTTTTCACACAAATGGACCCAGAATGATGTGAAATTGTGCTTCGTGCAACATAATTCTGGGTGCCATTTACAAACCATAAGTGCTAATGACTCCATTCCTTTTTGTGGTTGTAGGGGCTGTTGATTGGAGTACATTAAAACAAACCTGATCTCTCTAGGACATTCAGAAGCCAAGTTATAAGCCCACAAATGTTTAACTGTACTACTTCTTTAAATTGACACCAGATCCGGTGACCTTTGGGACATGTTTTGACCCCCTATAGGAATGTGCGATCATCTTGAAACGTTCAGATCACTTACAACTCAATAGATTCTACCTTCTTGTAATGTTTCAGCCTGATTGGACCTTGTTTTCACACAAATGAACCCAGAATGATGTGAAATTGTGCTTCGTGCAACATAATTCTGGGTGCCATTTAAAAACCATAAGTGCTAATGACTCCATTCCTTTTAGTGGTAACGGGGGCTGTTAATTGGAGTACTCTAAAACAAACCTGACCTCTCTAGGATATTCAGAATCCAAGTTATAAGCCCACAAATGTGTAACTGGACTACTTCTTTAAAGTGACACCAGGCCCGGTGACCCTTGGGACATGGTTTTACCCCCTATAGGAATGTGCGATCATCTTGAAACATTCAGATCACTTACAACTCAATAGATTCTACCTTCTTGTAATGTTTCAGCCTGATTGGCCCTTGTTTTCACACAAATGGACCCAGAATGATGTGAAATTGTGCTTCGTGCAACATAATTCTGGGTGCCATTTAAAAACCATAAGTGCTAATGACTCCATTCCTTTTTGTGGTTGTAGGGGCTGTTGATTGGAGTATACTAAAACAAACCTGATCTCTCTAGGACATTCAGAAGCCAAGTTATAAGCCCACAATTGTGTAACTGGACTACTTCTTTAAATTGACACCAGATTCGGTGACCTTCGGGACATTGTTTGACCCCCTTAGGAAAGTGCGATCATCTTGAAACGTTCAGATCACTTACAACTCAATAGCTTCTACCTTCTTGTAGCGTTTCAGCCTGATTGGACCTTGTTTTCACACAAATGGACCCAGAATGATGTGAAATTGTGCTTCGTGCAACATAATTCTGGGTGCCATTTACAAACCATAAGTGCTAATGACTCCATTCCTTTTTGTGGTTGTAGGGGCTGTTGATTGGAGTACATTAAAACAAACCTGATCTCTCTAGGACATTCAGAAGCCAAGTTATAAGCCCACAAATGTGTAACTGTACTACTTCTTTAAATTGACACCAGATCCGGTGACCTTTGGGACATGTTTTGACTCCCTATAGGAATGTGCGATCATCTTGAAACGTTCAGATCACTTACAACTCAATAGTTTCTACCTTCTTGTAGCGTTTCAGACTGATTGGACATTTTTTTCACACAAATGGACCCAGAATGATGTGAAATTGTGCTTCGTGCAACATAATTCTGGGTGCCATTTACAAACCTTAAGTGCTAATGATTCCATTCCTTTTTGTGGTTGTAGGGGCTGTTGACTGGAGTACACTAAAACAAACCTGATCTCTCTAGGACATTCAGAAGCCAAGTTATAAGCCCACAAATGTGTAACTGGACTACTTCTTTAAATTGACACCAGATCCGGTGACCTTTGGGACATGGTTTGACCCCCTTAGGAAAGTGCTATCATCATGAAACGTTCAGATCACTTACAACTCAATAGATTCTACCTTCCTGTAACGTTTCAGCCTGATTGGACCTTGTTTTCACACAAATGAACCCAGAATGATGTGAAATTATGCTTCGTGCAACATAATTCTGGGTGCCATTTAAAAACCATAAGTGCTAATGACTCCATTCCTTTTAGTGGTAACGGGGGCTGTTAATTGGAGTACTCTAAAACAAACCTGACCTCTCTAGGATATTCAGAAGCCAAGTTATAAGCCCACAAAGGTGTAACTGGACTACTTCTTTAAAGTGACACCAGGCCCGGTGACCTTTGGGACATGGTTTTACCCCCTATAGGAATGTGCGATCATCTTGAAACGTTCAGATCACTTACAACTCAATAGATTCTACCTTCTTGTAATGTTTCAGCCTGATTGGACCTTGTTTTCACACAAATGGACCCAGAATGATGTGAAATTGTGCTTCGTGCAACATAATTCTGGGTGCCATTTACAAACCATAAGTGCTAATGACTCCATTCCTTTTTGTGGTTGTAGGGGCTGTTGGTTGGAGTACATTAAAACAAACCTGATCTCTCTAGGACATTCAGAAGCCAAGTTATAAGCCCACAAATGTGTAACTGGACTACTTCTTTAAATTGACACCAGATCCGGTGACCTTTGAGACATGGTTTGACCCCCTATAGGAACGTGTGATCATCTTGAAACGTTCAGATCACTTACAACTCAATAGATTCTACCTTCTTGTAACGTTTCAGCCTGATCGGACCTTGTTTTCACACAAATGGACCCAGAATGATGTGAAATTGTGCTTCGTGCAACATAATTCTGGGTGCCATTTAAAAACCATAAGTGCTAATGACTCAATTCCTTTTTGTGGTTGTAGGGGCGGTTGATTGGAGTATACTAAAACAAACCTGATCTCTCTAGGACATTCAGAAGCCAAGTTATAAACCCTCAAAGGTGTAACTGGACTACTTCTTTAAAGTGACACCAGGCCCGGTGACCTTTGGTACATGGTTTTACCCCCTATAGGAATGTGCGATCATCATGAAACGTTCAGATCACTTACAACTCAATAGATTCTACCTTCTTGTAACATTTCAGCCTGATTGGACCTTGTTTTCACACAAATGGACCCAGAATGATGTGAAATTGTGCTTCATGCAACATAATTCTGGGTGCCATTTACAAACCATAAGTGCTAATGACTCCATTCCTTTTTGTGATTGTAGGGGCTGTTGATTGGAGTACATTAAAACAAACCTGATCTCTCTAGGACATTCAGAAGCCAAGTTAAAAGCCCACAAATGTGTAACTGGACTACTTCTTTAAAGTGACACCAGGCCCGGTGACCTTTGGGACATGGTTTTACCCCCTATAGGAATGTGCGATCATCATGAAATGTTGAGATCACTTACAACTCAATAGATTCTAACTTCTTGTAACGTTTCAGCCTGATTGGACCTTGTTTTCACACAAATGGACCCAGAATGATGTGAAATTGTGCTTCATGCAACATAATTCTGGGTGCCATTTAAAAACCATAAGTGCTAATGACTCCATTCCTTTTAGTGGTAACGGGGGCTTTTAATTGGAGTACTCTAAAACAAACCTGACCTCTCTAGGATATTCAGAAGCCAAGTTATAAGCCCACAAAGGTGTAACTGCACTACTTCTTTAAAGTGACAACAGGCCCGGTACCTTTGGGACATGGTTTTACCCCCTATAGGAATGTGTGATCATCTTGAAACGTTCAGATCACTTACAACTCAATAGATTCTACCTACTTGTAACGTTTCAGCCTTATTGGACCTTGTTTTCACACAAATGGACCCAGAATGATGTGAAATTGTGCTTCGTGCAACATAATTCTGGGTGCCATTTAAAAACCATAAGTGCTAATGACTCCATTCCTTTTTGTGGTTGTAGGGGCTGTTGATTGGAGTATACTAAAACAAACCTGATCTCTCTAGGACATTCAGAAGCCAAGTTATAAACCCTCAAAGGTGTAACTGGACTACTTCTTTAAAGTGACACCAGGCCCGGTGACCTTTGGTACATGGTTTTACCCCCTATAGGAATGTGCGATCATCATGAAACGTTCAGATCACTTACAACTCAATAGATTCTACCTTCTTGTAACATATCAGCCTGATTGGACCTTGTTTTCACACAAATGGACCCAGAATGATGTGAAATTGTGCTTCATGCAACATAATTCTGGGTGCCATTTACAAACCATAAGTGCTAATGACTCCATTCCTTTTTGTGATTGTAGGGGCTGTTGATTGGAGTACATTAAAACAAACCTGATCTCTCTAGGACATTCAGAAGCCAAGTTATAAGCCCACAAATGTGTAACTGGACTACTTCTTTAAAGTGACACCAGGCCCGGTGACCTTTGGGACATGGTTTTACCCCCTTAGGAAAGTGCGATCATCTTGAAACGTTCAGATCACTTACAACTCAATAGATTCTACCTTCTTGTAGCGTGTCAGCCTGATTGGACCTTGTTTTCACACAAATGGACCCAGAATGATGTGAAATTGTGCTTCGTGCAACATAATTCTGGGTGCCATTTACAAACCATAAGTGCTAATGACTCCATTCCTTTTTGTGGTTGTAGGGGCTGTTGATTGGAGTACATTAAAACAAACCTGATCTCTCTAGGACATTCAGAAGCCAAGTTATAAGCCCACAAATGTTTAACTGTACTACTTCTTTAAATTGACACCAGATCCGGTGACCTTTGGGACATGTTTTGACCCCCTATAGGAATGTGCGATCATCTTGAAACGTTCAGATCACTTACAACTCAATAGATTCTACCTTCTTGTAATGTTTCAGCCTGATTGGACCTTGTTTTCACACAAATGAACCCAGAATGATGTGAAATTGTGCTTCGTGCAACATAATTCTGGGTGCCATTTAAAAACCATAAGTGCTAATGACTCCATTCCTTTTAGTGGTAACGGGGGCTGTTAATTGGAGTACTCTAAAACAAACCTGACCTCTCTAGGATATTCAGAATCCAAGTTATAAGCCCACAAATGTGTAACTGGACTACTTCTTTAAAGTGACACCAGGCCCGGTGACCCTTGGGACATAGTTTTACCCCCTATAGGAATGTGCGATCATCTTGAAACATTCAGATCACTTACAACTCAATAGATTCTACCTTCTTGTAATGTTTCAGCCTGATTGGCCCTTGTTTTCACACAAATGGACCCAGAATGATGTGAAATTGTGCTTCGTGCAACATAATTCTGGGTGCCATTTAAAAACCATAAGTGCTAATGACTCCATTCCTTTTTGTGGTTGTAGGGGCTGTTGATTGGAGTATACTAAAACAAACCTGATCTCTCTAGGACATTCAGAAGCCAAGTTATAAGCCCACAATTGTGTAACTGGACTACTTCTTTAAATTGACACCAGATTCGGTGACCTTCGGGACATTGTTTGACCCCCTTAGGAAAGTGCGATCATCTTGAAATGTTCAGATCACTTACAACTCAATAGCTTCTACCTTCTTGTAGCGTTTCAGCCTGATTGGACCTTGTTTTCACACAAATGGACCCAGAATGATGTGAAATTGTGCTTCGTGCAACATAATTCTGGGTGCCATTTACAAACCATAAGTGCTAATGACTCCATTCCTTTTTGTGGTTGTAGGGGCTGTTGATTGGAGTACATTAAAACAAACCTGATCTCTCTAGGACATTCAGAAGCCAAGTTATAAGCCCACAAATGTGTAACTGTACTACTTCTTTAAATTGACACCAGATCCGGTGACCTTTGGGACATGTTTTGACTCCCTATAGGAATGTGCGATCATCTTGAAACGTTCAGATCACTTACAACTCAATAGATTCTACCTTCTTGTAGCGTTTCAGACTGATTGGACCTTGTTTTCACACAAATGGACCCAGAATGATGTGAAATTGTGCTTCGTGCAACATAATTCTGGGTGCCATTTACAAACCTTAAGTGCTAATGATTCCATTCCTTTTTGTGGTTGTAGGGGCTGTTGATTGGAGTACACTAAAACAAACCTGATCTCTCTAGGACATTCAGAAGCCAAGTTATAAGCCCACAAATGTGTAACTGGACTACTTCTTTAAATTGACACCAGATCCGGTGACCTTTGGGACATGGTTTGACCCCCTTAGGAAAGTGCTATCATCATGAAACGTTCAGATCACTTACAACTCAATAGATTCTACCTTCCTGTAACGTTTCAGCCTGATTGGACCTTGTTTTCACACAAATGAACCCAGAATAATGTGAAATTGTGCTTTGTGCAACATAATTCTGGGTGCCATTTAAAAACCATAAGTGCTAATGACTCCATTCCTTTTTGTGGTTGTGGGGGCTGTTGATTGGAGTATACTAAAACAAACCTGATCTCTCTAGGACATTCAGAAGCCAAGTTATAAGCCCACAAAGGTGTAACTGGACTACTTCTTTAAATTGACACCAGATCCGGTGACCTTTGGGACATGGTTTGACCCCCTTAGGAAAGTGCTATCATCATGAAACGTTCAGATCACTTACAACGCAATAGATTCTACCTTCCTGTAATGTTTCAGCCTGATTGGACCTTGTTTTCACACAAATGAACCCAGAATGATGTGAAATTGTGCTTCGTGCAACATAATTCTGGGTGCCATTTAAAAACCATAAGTGCTAATGACTCCATTCCTTTTTGAGGTTGTAGGGGCGGTTGATTGGAGTACACTAAAACAAACCTGATCTCTCTAGGACATTCAGAAGCCAAGTTATAAGCTCACAAATGTGTAACTGGACTACTTCTTTAAATTGACACCAGATCCGGTGACCTTTGGGACATGGTTTGACCCCCTTAGGAAAGTGCTATCATCATGAAACGTTCAGATCACTTACAACTCAATAGATTCTACCTTCCTGTAACGTTTCAGCCTGATTGGACCTTGTTTTCACACAAATGAACCCAGAATGATGTGAAATTGTGCTTCGTGCAACATATTTCTGGGTGCCATTTAAAAAACCATAAGTGATAATGACTCTATTCCTTTTTGTGGTTGTACGGGCTGTTGATTGGAGTACACTAAAACAAACCTGATCGCTCTAGGACATTCAGAAGCCAAGTTATAAGCCCACAAATGTGTAACTGGACTACTTCTTTAAATTGACACCAGATCCGGTGACCTTTGGGACATGATTTGACCCCCTTAGGAAAGTGCTATCATCATGAAACGTTCAGATCACTTACAACTCAATAGATTCTACCTTCCTGTAACGTTTCAGCCTGATTGGACCTTGTTTTCACACAAATGAACCCAGAATGATGTGAAATTGTGCTTCGTGCAAGATAATTCTGGGTGCCATTTACAAACCATAAGTGCTAATGACTCCATTCCTTTTTGGGGTAATAAGGGCTGTTTACTGGAGTACACTAAGACAAACCTGACCTCTCTGAGACATTCAGAAGCTAAGTTATAAGCCCCCAAATGTGTTTTTGGAACCCCGCCTTCAAGGAACAAGTGATCCGGTGACCTTTATGACCTGATTTGACGCCCTTAGGAATCTGCTATCATCATGAAACACAGGAATCATTTACAACTCAATAGATTCTACTTTTCTGTGACATTTCAGCCTGATTGAAGCTTTTTTCTGTGAAATGGACCCGGAATGATGTGAAATTGTGATTTGTGCAACATAATTCTGGGTGCCATTTAAAAACCATAAGTGCTAAAGACTCCATTCCTTTTTGGGGTTGTAGGGGATGTTAATTGTAGTACTCTAAAACAAACCTGACCTCTCTAGGACATTCAGAAGAAACGTTATAAGCCCACAAAGGTGTAACTGGACTACTTCTTTAAAGTGACACCAGGCCCGGTGACCTTTGGGACATGGTTTGACCCCCTATAGGAATGTGCGATCATCATGAAACATTCAGATCACTTACAACTCAATAGATTCTACCATCCTGTAACATTTATGCCTGATTGGACCTTGTTTTCACACAAATGGACCCAGAATGATGTGAATTTGTGCTTCGTGCAACATAATTCTGGGTGCCATCTAAAAACCATAAGTGCTAATGACTCCATTCCTTTTTGGGGTAATAGGGGCTGTTGATTGGAGTACCCTAAAACAAACCTGACCTCTCTAGGATATTCAGAAGCCAAGTTATAAGCCCACAAATGTGTAACTGGACTACTTCTTTAAAGTGACACCAGATCCGGTGACCTTTGGGACATGGTTTGACCCCCTTAAGAAAGTGCTATCATCATGAAACGTTCAGATCACTTACAACTCAATAGATTCTACCTTCTTGTAACGTTTCAGCCTGATTGGACCTTGTTTTCACACAAATGAACGTAGAATGATGTGAAATTGTGCTTCGTGCAACATAATTCTGGGTGCCATTTGAAAACCATAAGTGCTAATGACTCCATTCCTTTTTGTGGTTGTAGGGGCTGTTGATTGGAGTACACTAAAACAAACCTGATCTCTCTAGAACATTCAGAAGCCAAGTTATAAGCCCACAAATGTGTAACTGGACTACTTCTTTAAAAATTGACACCAGATCCGGTGACCTTTGGGACATGGTTTGACCCCCTTAGGAAAGTGCTATCATCATGAAACGTTCAGATCACTTACAACTCAATAGATTCTACCTTCCTGCAACGTTTCAGCCTGATTGGACCTTGTTTTCACACAAATGGACCCAGAATGATGTGAAATTGTGCTTTGTGCAACATAATTCTGGTTGCCATTTAAAAACCATAAGTGATAATGACTATATTCCTTTTTGGGGTAATGGGGGCTGTTAATTGGAGTACTCTAAAACAAACTTGACCTCTCTAGGATATTCAGAAGCCAAGTTATAAGCCCACAAAGGTGTAACTGGACTACTTCTTTAAAGTGACACCAGGCCCGGTGACCTTTGGGACATGGTTTGACCCCCTATAGGAATGTGTGATCATCTTGAAACGTTCAGATCACTTACAACTCAATAGATTCTACCTTCTTGTAACGTTTCAGCCTGATTGGACCTTGTTTTCACACAAATGAACCCAGAATGATGTGAAATTGTGCTTCGTGCAACATAATTCTGGGTGCCTTTTAAAAAACCATAAGTGCTAATGACTCTATTCCTTTTTGTGGTTGTAGGGGCTGTTGATTGGAGTACACTAAAACAAACCTGATCGCTCTAGGACATTCAGAAGCCAAGTTATAAGCCCACAAATGTGTAACTGGACTACTTCTTTAAATTGACACCAGATCCGGTGACCTTTGGGACATGATTTGACCCCCTTAGGAAAGTGCTATCATCATGAAACGTTCAGATCACTTACAACTCAATAGATTCTACCTTCCTGTAACGTTTCAGCCTGATTGGACCTTGTTTTCACACAAATGAACCCAGAATGATGTGAAATTGTGCTTCGTGCAAGATAATTCTGGGTGCCATTTACAAACCATAAGTGCTAATGACTCCATTCCTTTTTGGGGTAATGAGGGCTGTTTTCTGGAGTACACTAAGACAAACCTGACCTCTCTGAGACATTCAGAAGCTAAGTTATAAGCCCCCAAATGTGTTTTTGGAACCCCGCCTTCAAGGAACAAGTGATCCGGTGACCTTTATGACCTGATTTGACGCCCTTAGGAATCTGCTATCATCATGAAACACAGGAATCATTTACAACTCAATAGATTCTACTTTTCTGTGACATTTCAGCCTGATTGAAGCTTTTTTCTGTGAAATGGACCCGGAATGATGTGAAATTGTGATTTGTGCAACATAATTCTGGGTGCCATTTAAAAACCATAAGTGCTAAAGACTCCATTCCTTTTTGGGGTTGTAGGGGATGTTAATTGTAGTACTCTAAAACAAACCTGACCTCTCTAGGACATTCAGAAGAAACGTTATAAGCCCACAAAGGTGTAACTGGACTACTTCTTTAAAGTGACACCAGGCCCGGTGACCTTTGGGACATGGTTTGACCCCCTATAGGAATGTGCGATCATCATGAAACATTCAGATCACTTACAACTCAATAGATTCTACCATCCTGTAACATTTATGCCTGATTGGACCTTGTTTTCACACAAATGGACCCAGAATGATGTGAATTTGTGCTTCGTGCAACATAATTCTGGGTGCCATCTAAAAACCATAAGTGCTAATGACTCCATTCCTTTTTGGGGTAATAGGGGCTGTTGATTGGAGTACCCTAAAACAAACCTGACCTCTCTAGGATATTCAGAAGCCAAGTTATAAGCCCACAAATGTGTAACTGGACTACTTCTTTAAAGTGACACCAGATCCGGTGACCTTTGGGACATGGTTTGACCCCCTTTAGAAAGTGCTATCATCATGAAACGTTCAGATCACTTACAACTCAATAGATTCTACCTTCTTGTAACGTTTCAGCCTGATTGGACCTTGTTTTCACACAAATGAACCTAGAATGATGTGAAATTGTGCTTCGTGCAACATAATTCTGGGTGCCATTTGAAAACCATAAGTGCTAATGACTCCATTCCTTTTTGTGGTTTTAGGGGCTGTTGATTGGAGTACACTAAAACAAACCTGATCTCTCTAGAACATTCAGAAGCCAAGTTATAAGCCCACAAATGTGTAACTGGACTACTTCTTTAAAAATTGACACCAGATCCGGTGACCTTTGGGACATGGTTTGACCCCCTTAGGAAAGTGCTATCATCATGAAACGTTCAGATCACTTACAACTCAATAGATTCTACCTTCCTGCAACGTTTCAGCCTGATTGGACCTTGTTTTCACACAAATGGACCCAGAATGATGTGAAATTGTGCTTTGTGCAACATAATTCTGGTTGCCATTTAAAAACCATAAGTGATAATGACTATATTCCTTTTTGGGGTAATGGGGGCTGTTAATTGGAGTACTCTAAAACAAACCTGACCTCTCTAGGATATTCAGAAGCCAAGTTATAAGCCCACAAAGGTGTAACTGGACTACTTCTTTAAAGTGACACCAGGCCCGGTGACCTTTGGGACATGGTTTGACCCCCTATAGGAATGTGTGATCATCTTGAAACGTTCAGATCACTTACAACTCAATAGATTCTACCTTCTTGTAACGTTTCAGCCTGATTGGACCTTGTTTTCACACAAATGGACCCAGAATGATGTGAAATTGTGCTTCGTGCAACATAATTCTGGGTGCCATTTACAAACCATAAGTGCTAATGACTCCATTCCTTTTTGTGGTTGAAGTGGCTGTTGATTGGAGTATACTAAAACAAACCTGATCTCTCTAGGACATTCAGAAGCCAAGTTATGAGCCCACAAATGTGTAACTGGACTACTTCTTTAAATTGACACCAGATCCGGTGACCTTTGGGACATGGTTTGACCCCCTATAGGAATGTGCTATCATCATGAAACGTTCAGATCACTTACAACTCAATAGATTCTACCTTCCTGTAACGTTTCAGCCTGATTGGACCTTGTTTTCACACAAATGAACCCAGAATGATGTGAAATTGTGCTTCGTGCAACATAATTCTGGGTGCCATTTAAAAAACCATAAGTGCTAATGACTCTATTCCTTTTTGTGGTTGTAGGGGCTGTTGATTGGAGTACACTAAAACAAACCTGATCTCTCTAGGACATTCAGA
This sequence comes from Nothobranchius furzeri, assembly GCF_043380555.1. Classification (NCBI taxonomy): domain Eukaryota; kingdom Metazoa; phylum Chordata; class Actinopteri; order Cyprinodontiformes; family Nothobranchiidae; genus Nothobranchius; species Nothobranchius furzeri. Next base: position 40,383,554 of record NC_091742.1, read on the forward strand.
AGCCAAGTTATAAGCCCACAAATGTGTAGCTGGACTACTTCTTTAAATTGACACCAGATCCGGTGACCTTTGGGACATGGTTTGACCCCCTTAGGAAAGTGCTATCATCATAAAACGTTCAGATCACTTACAACTCAATAGATTCTACCTTCCTGTAACGTTTCAGCCTGATTGGACCTTGTTTTCACACAAATGAACCCAGAATGATGTGAAATTGTGCTTCGTGCAACATAATTCTGGGTGCCATTTACAAACCATAAGTGCTAATGACTCCATTCCTTTTTGTGATTGTAGGGGCTGTTGATTGGAGTACATTAAAACAAACCTGATCTCTCTAGGACATTCAGAAGCCAAGTTATAAGCCCACAAATGTGTAACTGGACTACTTCTTTAAAGTGACACCAGGCCCGGTGACCTTTGGGACATGGTTTTACCCCCTATAGGAATGTGCGATCATCATGAAATGTTGAGATCACTTACAACTCAATAGATTCTATCTTCTTGTAACGTTTTAGCCTGATTGGACCTTGTTTTCACACAAATGAACCCAGAATGATGTGAAATTGTGCTTCGTGCAACATAATTCTGGGTGCCATTTAAAAACCATAAGTGCAAATGACTCCATTCCTTTTAGTGGTAACGGGGGCTGTTAATTGGAGTACTCTAAAACAAACCTGACCTCTCTAGGATATTCAGAAGCCAAGTTATAAGCCCACAAAGGTGTAACTGGACTACTTCTTTAAAGTGACACCAGGCCCGGTACCTTTGGGACATGGTTTTACCCCCTATAGGAATGTGTGATCATCTTGAAACGTTCAGATCACTTACAACTCAATAGATTCTACCTTCTTGTAACGTTTCAGCCTGATTGGACCTTGTTTTCACACAAATGGACCCAGAATGATGTGAAATTGTGCTTCGTGCAACATAATTCTGGGTGCCATTTAAAAACCATAAGTGCTAATGACTCTATTCCTTTTTGTGGTTGTAGGGGCTGTTGATTGGAGTATACTAAAACAAACCTGATCTCTCTAGGACATTCAGAAGCCAAGTTATAAACCCTCAAAGGTGTAACTGGACTACTTCTTTAAAGTGACACCAGGCCCGGTGACCTTTGGGACATGGTTTTACCCCCTATAGGAATGTGCGATCATCATGAAACGTTCAGATCACTTACAACTCAATAGATTCTACCTTCTTGTAACATTTCAGCCTGATTGGACCTTGTTTTCACACAAATGGACCCAGAATGATGTGAAATTGTGCTTCATGCAACATAATTCTGGGTGCCATTTACAAACCATAAGTGCTAATGACTCCATTCCTTTTTGTGATTGTAGGGGCTGTTGATTGGAGTACATTAAAACAAACCTGATCTCTCTAGGACATTCAGAAGCCAAGTTATAAGCCCACAAATGTGTAACTGGACTACTTCTTTAAATTGACACCAGATCCGGTGACCTTTGGGACATGGTTTGACCCCCTTAGGAAAGTGCTATCATCATGAAACGTTCAGATCACTTACAACTCAATAGATTCTACCTTCCTGTAACGTTTCAGCCTGATTGGACCTTGTTTTCACACAAATGAACCCAGAATGATGTGAAATTGTGCTTCGTGCAACATAATTCTGGGTGCCATTTAAAAAACCATAAGTGCTAATGACTCTATTCCTTTTTGTGGTTGTAGGGGCTGTTGATTGGAGTACACTAAAACAAACCTGATCGCTCTAGGACATTCAGAAGCCAAGTTATAAGCCCACAAATGTGTAACTGGACTACTTCTTTAAATTGACACCAGATCCGGTGACCTTTGGGACATGATTTGACCCCCTTAGGAAAGTGCTATCATCATGAAACGTTCAGATCACTTACAACTCAATAGATTCTACCTTCCTGTAACGTTTCAGCCTGATTGGACCTTGTTTTCACACAAATGAACCCAGAATGATGTGAAATTGTGCTTCGTGCAAGATAATTCTGGGTGCCATTTACAAACCATAAGTGCTAATGACTCCATTCCTTTTTGGGGTAATAAGGGCTGTTGACTGGAGTACACTAAGACAAACCTGACCTCTCTGAGACATTCAGAAGCTAAGTTATAAGCCCCCAAATGTGTTTTTGGAACCCCGCCTTCAAGGAACAAGTGATCCGGTGACCTTTATGACCTGATTTGACGCCCTTAGGAATCTGCTATCATCATGAAACACAGGAATCATTTACAACTCAATAGATTCTACTTTTCTGTGACATTTCAGCCTGATTGAAGCTTTTTTCTGTGAAATGGACCCGGAATGATGTGAAATTGTGCTTTGTGCAACATAATTCTGGGTGCCATTTAAAAACCATAAGTGCTAAAGACTCCATTCCTTTTTGGGGTTGTAGGGGATGTTAATTGTAGTACTCTAAAACAAACCTGACCTCTCTAGGACATTCAGAAGAAACGTTATAAGCCCACAAAGGTGTAACTGGACTATTTCTTTAAAGTGACACCAGGCCCGGTGACCTTTGGGACATGGTTTGACCCCCTTAGGAAAGTGGTATCATCATGAAACGTTCAGATCACTTACAACTCAATAGATTCTACCTTCCTGCAACGTTTCAGCCTGATTGGACCTTGTTTTCACACAAATGGACCCAGAATGATGTGAAATTGTGCTTTGTGCAACATAATTCTGGTTGCCATTTAAAAACCATAAGTGATAATGACTATATTCCTTTTTGGGGTAATGGGGGCTGTTAATTGGAGTACTCTAAAACAAACCTGACCTCTCTAGGATATTCAGAAGCCAAGTTATAAGCCCACAAAGGTGTAACTGGACTACTTCTTTAAAGTGACACCAGGCCCGGTGACCTTTGGGACATGGTTTGACCCCCTATAGGAATGTGTGATCATCTTGAAACGTTCAGATCACTTACAACTCAATAGATTCTACCTTCTTGTAACGTTTCAGCCTGATTGGACCTTGTTTTCACACAAATGGACCCAGAATGATGTGAAATTGTGCTTCGTGCAACATAATTCTGGGTGCCATTTACAAACCATAAGTGCTAATGACTCCATTCCTTTTTGTGGTTGAAGTGGCTGTTGATTGGAGTATACTAAAACAAACCTGATCTCTCTAGGACATTCAGAAGCCAAGTTATGAGCCCACAAATGTGTAACTGGACTACTTCTTTAAATTGACACCAGATCCGGTGACCTTTGGGACATGGTTTGACCCCCTATAGGAATGTGCTATCATCATGAAACGTTCAGATCACTTACAACTCAATAGATTCTACCTTCCTGTAACGTTTCAGCCTGATTGGACCTTGTTTTCACACAAATGAACCCAGAATGATGTGAAATTGTGCTTCGTGCAACATAATTCTGGGTGCCATTTAAAAAACCATAAGTGCTAATGACTCTATTCCTTTTTGTGGTTGTAGGGGCTGTTGATTGGAGTACACTAAAACAAACCTGATCTCTCTAGGACATTCAGAAGCCAAGTTATAAGCCCACAAATGTGTAACTGGACTACTTCTTTAAATTGACACCAGATCCGGTGACCTTTGGGACATGGTTTGACCCCCTTAGGAAAGTGCTATCATCATAAAACGTTCAGATCACTTACAACTCAATAGATTCTACCTTCCTGTAACGTTTCAGCCTGATTGGACCTTGTTTTCACACAAATGAACCCAGAATGATGTGAAATTGTGCTTCGTGCAACATAATTCTGGGTGCCATTTACAAACCATAAGTGCTAATGACACCATTCCTTTTTGTGATTGTAGGGGCTGTTGATTGGAGTACATTAAAACAAACCTGATCTCTCTAGGACATTCAGAAGCCAAGTTATAAGCCCACAAATGTGTAACTGGACTACTTCTTTAAAGTGACACCAGGCCCGGTGACCTTTGGGACATGGTTTTACCCCCTATAGGAATGTGCGATCATCATGAAATGTTGAGATCACTTACAACTCAATAGATTCTATCTTCTTGTAACGTTTTAGCCTGATTGGACCTTGTTTTCACACAAATGAACCCAGAATGATGTGAAATTGTGCTTCGTGCAACATAATTCTGGGTGCCATTTAAAAACCATAAGTGCAAATGACTCCATTCCTTTTAGTGGTAACGGGGGCTGTTAATTGGAGTACTCTAAAACAAACCTGACCTCTCTAGGATATTCAGAAGCCAAGTTATAAGCCCACAAAGGTGTAACTGGACTACTTCTTTAAAGTGACACCAGGCCCGGTACCTTTGGGACATGGTTTTACCCCCTATAGGAATGTGTGATCATCTTGAAACGTTCAGATCACTTACAACTCAATAGATTCTACCTTCTTGTAACGTTTCAGCCTGATTGGACCTTGTTTTCACACAAATGGACCCAGAATGATGTGAAATTGTGCTTCGTGCAACATAATTCTGGGTGCCATTTAAAAACCATAAGTGCTAATGACTCTATTCCTTTTTGTGGTTGTAGGGGCTGTTGATTGGAGTATACTAAAACAAACCTGATCTCTCTAGGACATTCAGAAGCCAAGTTATAAACCCTCAAAGGTGTAACTGGACTTCTTCTTTAAAGTGACACCAGGCCCGGTGACCTTTGGGACATGGTTTTACCCCCTATAGGAATGTGCGATCATCATGAAACGTTCAGATCACTTACAACTCAATAGATTCTACCTTCTTGTAACATTTCAGCCTGATTGGACCTTGTTTTCACACAAATGGACCCAGAATGATGTGAAATTGTGCTTCATGCAACATAATTCTGGGTGCCATTTACAAACCATAAGTGCTAATGACTCCATTCCTTTTTGTGATTGTAGGGGCTGTTGATTGGAGTACATTAAAACAAACCTGATCTCTCTAGGACATTCAGAAGCCAAGTTATAAGCGCACAAATGTGTAACTGGACTACTTCTTTAAATTGACACCAGATCCGGTGACCTTTGGGACATGGTTTGACCCCCTTAGGAAAGTGCTATCATCATGAAACGTTCAGATCACTTACAACTCAATAGATTCTACCTTCCTGTAACGTTTCAGCCTGATTGGACCTTGTTTTCACACAAATGAACCCAGAATGATGTGAAATTGTGCTTCGTGCAACATAATTCTGGGTGCCATTTAAAAAACCATAAGTGCTAATGACTCTATTCCTTTTTGTGGTTGTAGGGGCTGTTGATTGGAGTACACTAAAACAAACCTGATCGCTCTAGGACATTCAGAAGCCAAGTTATAAGCCCACAAATGTGTAACTGGACTACTTCTTTAAATTGACACCAGATCCGGTGACCTTTGGGACATGATTTGACCCCCTTAGGAAAGTGCTATCATCATGAAACGTTCAGATCACTTACAACTCAATAGATTCTACCTTCCTGTAACGTTTCAGCCTGATTGGACCTTGTTTTCACACAAATGAACCCAGAATGATGTGAAATTGTGCTTCGTGCAAGATAATTCTGGGTGCCATTTACAAACCATAAGTGCTAATGACTCCATTCCTTTTTGGGGTAATAAGGGCTGTTGACTGGAGTACACTAAGACAAACCTGACCTCTCTGAGACATTCAGAAGCTAAGTTATAAGCCCCCAAATGTGTTTTTGGAACCCCGCCTTCAAGGAACAAGTGATCCGGTGACCTTTATGACCTGATTTGACGCCCTTAGGAATCTGCTATCATCATGAAACACAGGAATCATTTACAACTCAATAGATTCTACTTTTCTGTGACATTTCAGCCTGATTGAAGCTTTTTTCTGTGAAATGGACCCGGAATGATGTGAAATTGTGCTTTGTGCAACATAATTCTGGGTGCCATTTAAAAACCATAAGTGCTAAAGACTCCATTCCTTTTTGGGGTTGTAGGGGATGTTAATTGTAGTACTCTAAAACAAACCTGACCTCTCTAGGACATTCAGAAGAAACGTTATAAGCCCACAAAGGTGTAACTGGACTATTTCTTTAAAGTGACACCAGGCCCGGTGACCTTTGGGACATGGTTTGACCCCCTATAGGAATGTGCGATCATCATGAAACATTCAGATCACTTACAACTCAATAGATTCTACCATCCTGTAACATTTAAGCCTGATTGGACCTTGTTTTCACACAAATGGACCCAGAATGATGTGAATTTGTGCTTCGTGCAACATAATTCTGGGTGCCATCTAAAAACCATAAGTGCTAATGACTCCATTCCTTTTTGGGGTAATAGGGGCTGTTGATTGGAGTACCCTAAAACAAACCTGACCTCTCTAGGATATTCAGAAGCCAAGTTATAAGCCCACAAATGTGTAACTGGACTACTTCTTTAAAGTGACACCAGATCCGGTGACCTTTGGGACATGGTTTGACCCCCTTAAGAAAGTGCTATCATCATGAAACGTTCAGATCACTTACAACTCAATAGATTCTACCTTCTTGTAACGTTTCAGCCTGATTGGACCTTGTTTTCACACAAATGGACCCAGAATGATGTGAAATTGTGCTTCGTGCAACATAATTCTGGGTGCCATTTACAAACCATAAGTGCTAATGACTCCATTCCTTTTTGTGGTTGTAGTGGCTGTTGATTGGAGTATACTAAAACAAACCTGATCTCTCTAGGACATTCAGAAGCCAAGTTATGAGCCCACAAATGTGTAACTGGACTACTTCTTTAAATTGACACCAGATCCGGTGACCTTTGGGACATGGTTTGACCCCCTATAGGAATGTGCTATCATCATGAAACGTTCAGATCACTTACAACTCAATAGATTCTACCTTCCTGTAACGTTTCAGCCTGATTGGACCTTGTTTTCACACAAATGAACCCAGAATGATGTGAAATTGTGCTTCGTGCAACATAATTGTGGGTGCCATTTAAAAAACCATAAGTGCTAATGACTCTATTCCTTTTTGTGGTTGTAGGGGCTGTTGATTGGAGTACACTAAAACAAACCTGATCTCTCTAGGACATTCAGAAGCCAAGTTATAAGCCCACAAATGTGTAACTGGACTACTTCTTTAAATTGACACCAGATCCGGTGACCTTTGGGACATGGTTTGACCCCCTTAGGAAAGTGCTATCATCATAAAACGTTCAGATCACTTACAACTCAATAGATTCTACCTTCCTGTAACGTTTCAGCCTGATTGGACCTTGTTTTCACACAAATGAACCCAGAATAATGTGAAATTGTGCTTCGTGCAACATAATTCTGGGTGCCATTTACAAACCATAAGTGCTAATGACTCCATTCCTTTTTGTGATTGTAGGGGCTGTTGATTGGAGTACATTAAAACAAACCTGATCTCTCTAGGACATTCAGAAGCCAAGTTATAAGCCCACAAATGTGTAACTGGACTACTTCTTTAAAGTGACACCAGGCCCGGTGACCTTTGGGACATGGTTTTACCCCCTATAGGAATGTGCGATCATCATGAAATGTTGAGATCACTTACAACTCAATAGATTCTATCTTCTTGTAACGTTTCAGCCTGATTGGACCTTGTTTTCACACAAATGAACCCAGAATGATGTGAAATTGTGCTTCGTGCAACATAATTCTGGGTGCCATTTAAAAACCATAAGTGCAAATGACTCCATTCCTTTTAGTGGTAACGGGGGCTGTTAATTGGAGTACTCTAAAACAAACCTGACCTCTCTAGGATATTCAGAAGCCAAGTTATAAGCCCACAAAGGTGTAACTGGACTACTTCTTTAAAGTGACACCAGGCCCGGTACCTTTGGGACATGGTTTTACCCCCTATAGGAATGTGTGATCATCTTGAAACGTTCAGATCACTTACAACTCAATAGATTCTACCTTCTTGTAACGTTTCAGCCTGATTGGACCTTGTTTTCACACAAATGGACCCAGAATGATGTGAAATTGTGCTTCGTGCAACATAATTCTGGGTGCCATTTAAAAACCATAAGTGCTAATGACTCTATTCCTTTTTGTGGTTGTAGGGGCTGTTGATTGGAGTATACTAAAACAAACCTGATCTCTCTAGGACATTCAGAAGCCAAGTTATAAACCCTCAAAGGTGTAACTGGACTACTTCTTTAAAGTGACACCAGGCCCGGTGAACTTTGGGACATGGTTTTACCCCCTATAGGAATGTGCGATCATCATGAAACGTTCAGATCAATTACAACTCAATAGATTCTACCTTCTTGTAACATTTCAGCCTGATTGGACCTTGTTTTCACACAAATGGACCCAGAATGATGTGAAATTGTGCTTCGTGCAACATAATTCTGGGTGCCATTTACAAACCATAAGTGCTAATGACTCCATTCCTTTTTGTGGTTGTAGGGACTGTTGATTGGAGTATACTAAAACAAACCTGATCTCTCTAGGACATTCAGAAGCCAAGTTATAAGCCCACAAATGTGTAACTGGACTACTTCTTTAAATTGACACCAGATTCGGTGACCTTCGGGACATTGTTTGACCCCCTTAGGAAAGTGCGATCATCTTGAAACGTTCAGATCACTTACAACTCAATAGATTCTACCTTCTTGTAGCGTTTCAGCCTGATTGGACCTTGTTTTCACACAAATGGACCCAGAATGATGTGAAATTGTGCTTCGTGCAACATATTTCTGGGTGCCATTTACAAACCATAAGTGCTAATGACTCCATTCCTTTTTGTGGTTGTAGGGGCTGTTGATTGGAGTACACTAAAACAAACCTGATCTCTCTAGGACATTCAGAAGCCAAGTTATAAGCCCACAAATGTGTAACTGGACTACTTCTTTAAATTGACACCAGATCCGGTGACCTTTGGGACATGGTTTGACCCCCTTAGGAAAGTGCTATCATCATAAAACGTTCAGATCACTTACAACTCAATAGATTCTACCTTCCTGTAACGTTTCAGCCTGATTGGACCTTGTTTTCACACAAATGAACCCAGAATGATGTGAAATTGTGCTTCGTGCAACATAATTCTGGGTGCCATTTAAAAACCATAAGTGCAAATGACTCCATTCCTTTTAGTGGTAACGGGGGCTGTTAATTGGAGTACTCTAAAACAAACCTGACCTCTCTAGGATATTCAGGAGCCAAGTTATAAGCCCACAAAGGTGTAACTGGACTACTTCTTTAAAGTGACACCAGGCCCGGTACCTTTGGGACATGGTTTTACCCCCTATAGGAATGTGTGATCATCTTGAAACGTTCAGATCACTTACAACTCAATAGATTCTACCTTCTTGTAACGTTTCAGCCTGATTGGACCTTGTTTTCACACAAATGGACCCAGAATGATGTGAAATTGTGCTTCGTGCAACATAATTCTGGGTGCCATTTAAAAACCATAAGTGCTAATGACTCTATTCCTTTTTGTGGTTGTAGGGGCTGTTGATTGGAGTATACTAAAACAAACCTGATCTCTCTAGGACATTCAGAAGCCAAGTTATAAACCCTCAAAGGTGTAACTGGACTACTTCTTTAAAGTGACACCAGGCCCGGTGACCTTTGGGACATGGTTTTACCCCCTATAGGAATGTGCGATCATCATGAAACGTTCAGATCAATTACAACTCAATAGATTCTACCTTCTTGTAACATTTCAGCCTGATTGGACCTTGTTTTCACACAAATGGACCCAGAATGATGTGAAATTGTGCTTCGTGCAACATAATTCTGGGTGCCATTTACAAACCATAAGTGCTAATGACTCCATTCCTTTTTGTGGTTGTAGGGACTGTTGATTGGAGTATACTAAAACAAACCTGATCTCTCTAGGACATTCAGAAGCCAAGTTATAAGCCCACAAATGTGTAACTGGACTACTTCTTTAAATTGACACCAGATTCGGTGACCTTCGGGACATTGTTTGACCCCCTTAGGAAAGTGCGATCATCTTGAAACGTTCAGATCACTTACAACTCAATAGATTCTACCTTCTTGTAGCGTTTCAGCCTGATTGGACCTTGTTTTCACACAAATGGACCCAGAATGATGTGAAATTGTGCTTCGTGCAACATAATTCTGGGTGCCATTTACAAACCATAAGTGCTAATGACTCCATTCCTTTTTGTGGTTGTAGGGGCTGTTGATTGGAGTACATTAAAACAAACCTGATCTCTCCAGGACATTCAGAAGCCAAGTTATAAGCCCACAAATGTGTAACTGGACTACTTCTTTAAATTGACACCAGATCCGGTGACCTTTGGGACATGGTTTGACCCCCTTAGGAAAGTGCTATCATCATTAAACGTTCAGATCACTTACAACTCAATAGATTCTACCTTCCTGTAACGTTTCAGCCTGATTTGACCTTGTTTTCACACAAATGGACCCAGAATGATGTGAAATTGTGCTTTGTGCAACATAATTCTGGGTGCCATTTACAAACCATAAGTGCTAATGACTCCATTCCTTTTTGTGGTTGTAGGGGCTGTTTATTGGAGTACACTAAAACAAACCTGATCTCTCTAGGACATTCAGAAGCCAAGTTATAAGCCCGCAAATGTGTAACTGGACTACTTCTTTAAATTGACACCAGATCCGGTGACCTTTGGGACATGGTTTGACCCCCTTATGAAAGTGCTATCATCATGAAACGTTCAGATCACTTACAACTCAATAGATTCTACCTTCCTGTAACGTTTCAGCCTGATTGGACCTTGTTTTCACACAAATGAACCCAGAATGATGTGAAATTGTGCTTCGTGCAACATAATTCTGGGTGCCATTTAAAAACCATAAGTGCTAATGACTCCATTCCTTTTAGTGGTAACGGGGGCTGTTAATTGGAGTACTCTAAAACAAACCTGACCTCTCTAGGACATTCAGAAGCCAAGTTATAAGCCCACAAAGGTGTAACTGGACTACTTCTTTAAAGTGACACCAGGCCCGGTGACCTTTGAGACATGGTTTGACCCCCTATAGGAACGTGTGATCATCTTGAAACGTTCAGATCACTTACAACTCAATAGATTCTACCTTCTTGTAACGTTTCAGCCTGATTGGACCTTGTTTTCACACAAATGGACCCAGAATGATGTGAAATTGTGCTTCGTGCAACATAATTCTGGGTGCCATTTAAAAACCATAAGTGCTAATGACTCAATTCCTTTTTGTGGTTGTAGGGGCGGTTGATTGGAGTATACTAAAACAAACCTGATCTCTCTAGGACATTCAGAAGCCAAGTTATAAACCCTCAAAGGTGTAACTGGACTACTTCTTTAAAGTGACACCAGGCCCGGTGACCTTTGGTACATGGTTTTACCCCCTATAGGAATGTGCGATCATCATGAAACGTTCAGATCACTTACAACTCAATAGATTCTACCTTCTTGTAACATTTCAGCCGGATTGGACCTTGTTTTCACACAAATGGACCCAGAATGATGTGATATTGTGCTTCATGCAACATAATTCTGGGTGCCATTTACAAACCATAAGTGCTAATGACTCCATTCCTTTTTGTGATTGTAGGGGCTGTTGATTGGAGTACATTAAAACAAACCTGATCTCTCTAGGACATTCAGAAGCCAAGTTAAAAGCCCACAAATGTGTAACTGGACTACTTCTTTAAAGTGACACCAGGCCCGGTGACCTTTGGGACATGGTTTTACCCCCTATAGGAATGTGCGATCATCATGAAATGTTGAGATCACTTACAACTAAATAGATTCTAACTTCTTGTAACGTTTCAGCCTGATTGGACCTTGTTTTCACACAAATGAACCCAGAAAAATGTGAAATTGTGCTTCGTGCAACATAATTCTGGGTGCCATTTAAAAACCATAAGTGCTAATGACTCCATTCCTTTTAGTGGTAACGGGGGCTTTTAATTGGAGTACTCTAAAACAAACCTGACCTCTCTAGGATATTCAGAAGCCAAGTTATAAGCCCACAAAGGTGTAACTGGACTACTTCTTTAAAGTGACAACAGGCCCGGTACCTTTGGGACATGGTTTTACCCCCTATAGGAATGTGTGATCATCTTGAAACGTTCAGATCACTTACAACTCAATAGATTCTACCTTCTTGTAACGTTTCAGCCTTATTGGACCTTGTTTTCACACAAATGGACCCAGAATGATGTGAAATTGTGCTTCGTGCAACATAATTCTGGGTGCCATTTAAAAACCATAAGTGCTAATGACTCCATTCCTTTTTGTGGTTGTAGGGGCTGTTGATTGGAGTATACTAAAACAAACCTGATCTCTCTAGGACATTCAGAAGCCAAGTTATAAACCCTCAAAGGTGTAACTGGACTACTTCTTTAAAGTGACACCAGGCCCGGTGACCTTTGGTACATGGTTTTACCCCCTATAGGAATGTGCGATCATCATGAAACGTTCAGATCACTTACAACTCAATAGATTCTACCTTCTTGTAACATATCAGCCTGATTGGACCTTGTTTTCACACAAATGGACCCAGAATGATGTGAAATTGTGCTTCATGCAACATAATTATGGGTGCCATTTACAAACCATAAGTGCTAATGACTCCATTCCTTTTTGTGATTGTAGGGGCTGTTGATTGGAGTACATTAAAACAAACCTGATCTCTCTAGGACATTCAGAAGCCAAGTTATAAGCCCACAAATGTGTAACTGGACTACTTCTTTAAAGTGACACCAGGCCCGGTGACCTTTGGGACATGGTTTTACCCCCTATAGGAATGTGCGATCATCATGAAATGTTGAGATCACTTACAACTCAATAGATTCTAACTTCTTGTAACGTTTCAGCCTGATTGGACCTTGTTTTCACACAAATGAACCCAGAATGATGTGAAATTGTGCTTCGTGCAACATAATTCTGGGTGCCATTTAAAAACCATAAGTGCTAATGACTCAATTCCTTTTAGTGGTAACGGGGGCTGTTAATTGGAGTACTCTAAAACAAACCTGACCTCTCTAGGATATTCAGAAGCCAAGTTATAAGCCCACAAAGGTGTAACTGGACTACTTCTTTAAAGTGACACCAGGCCCGGTACCTTTGGGACATGGTTTTACCCCCTGTAGGAATGTGTGATCATCTTGAAACGTTCAGATCACTTACAACTCAATAGATTCTACCTTCTTGTAATGTTTCAGCCTGATTGGACCTTGTTTTCACACAAATGGACCCAGAATGATGTGAAATTGTGCTTCGTGCAACATAATTCTGGGTGCCATTTAAAAACCATAAGTGCTAATGACTCCATTCCTTTTTGTGGTTGTAGGGACTGTTGATTGGAGTATACTAAAACAAACCTGATCTCTCTAGGACATTCAGAAGCCAAGTTATAAGCCCACAAATGTGTAAATGGACTACTTCTTTAAATTGACACCAGATTCGGTGACCTTCGGGACATTGTTTGACCCCCTTAGGAAAGTGCGATCATCTTGAAACGTTCAGATCACTTACAACTCAATAGATTCTACCTTCTTGTAGCGTGTCAGCCTGATTGGACCTTGTTTTCACACAAATGGACCCAGAATGATGTGAAATTGTGCTTCGTGCAACATAATTCTGGGTGCCATTTACAAACCATAAGTGCTAATGACTCCATTCCTTTTTGTGGTTGTAGGGGCTGTTGATTGGAGTACATTAAAACAAACCTGATCTCTCTAGGACATTCAGAAGCCAAGTTATAAGCCCACAAATGTTTAACTGTACTACTTCTTTAAATTGACACCAGATCCGGTGACCTTTGGGACATGTTTTGACCCCCTATAGGAATGTGCGATCATCTTGAAACGTTCAGATCACTTACAACTCAATAGATTCTACCTTCTTGTAATGTTTCAGCCTGATTGGACCTTGTTTTCACACAAATGGACCCAGAATGATGTGAAATTGTGCTTCGTGCAACATAATTCTGGGTGCCATTTACAAACCATAAGTGCTAATGACTCCATTCCTTTTTGTGGTTGTAGGGGCTGTTGGTTGGAGTACATTAAAACAAACCTGATCTCTCTAGGACATTCAGAAGCCAAGTTATAAGCCCACAAATGTGTAACTGGACTACTTCTTTAAATTGACACCAGATCCGGTGACCTTTGAGACATGGTTTGACCCCCTATAGGAAAGTGTGATCATCTTGAAACGTTCAGATCACTTACAACTCAATAGATTCTGCCTTCTTGTAATGTTTCAGCCTGATTGGACCTTGTTTTCATACAAATGGACCCAGAATGATGTGAAATTGTGCTTCGTGCAACATAATTCTGGGTGCCATTTAAAAACCATAAGTGCTAATGACTCCATTCCTTTTTGTGGTTGTAGGGGCTGTTGATTGGAGTATACTAAAACAAACCTGATCTCTCTAGGACATTCAGAAGCCAAGTTGTAAACCCTCAGAGGTGTAACTGGACTACTTCTTTAAAGTGACACCAGGCCCGGTGACCTTTGGGACATGGTTTGACCCCCTATAGGAATGTGCGATCATCATGAAACGTTCAGATCACTTACAACTTAATAGATTCTACCTTCTTGTAACGTTTCAGCCTGATTGGACCTTGTTTTCACACAAATGGACCCAGAATGATGTGAAATTGTGCTTCGTGCAACATAATTCTGGGTGCCATTTAAAAACCATAAGTGCTGATGACTCCATTCCTTTTTGTGGTTGTAGGGGCTGTTGATTGGAGTACATTAAAACAAACCTGATCTCTCTAGGACATTCAGAAGCCAAGTTATAAGCCCACAAATGTGTAACTGGACTACTTCTTTAAAGTGACACCAGGCCCGGTGACCTTTGGGACATGGTTTTACCCCCTATAGGAATGTGCGATCATCATGAAATGTTGAGATCACTTACAACTCAATAGATTCTACCTTCTTGTAACGTTTCAGCCTGATTGGACCTTGTTTTCACACAAATGAACCCAGAATGATGTGAAATTGTGCTTCGTGCAACATAATTCTGGGTGCCATTTAAAAACCATAAGTGCTAATGACTCCATTCCTTTTAGTGGTAACGGGGGCTGTTAATTGGAGTACTTTAAAACAAACCTGACCTCTCTAGGATATTCAGAATCCAAGTTATAAGCCCACAAATGTGTAACTGGACTACTTCTTTAAAGTGACACCAGGCCCGGTGACCCTTGGGACATGGTTTTACCCCCTATAGGAATGTGCGGTCATCTTGAAACATTCAGATCACTTACAACTCAATAGATTCTACCTTCTTGTAATGTTTCAGCCTGATTGGACCTTGTTTTCACACAAATGGACCCAGAATGATGTGAAATTGTGCTTCGTGCAACATAATTCTGGGTGCCATTTAAAAACCATAAGTGCTAATGACTCCATTCCTTTTTGTGGTTGTAGGGGCTGTTGATTGGAGTATACTAAAACAAACCTGATCTCTCTAGGACATTCAGAAGCCAAGTTATAAGCCCACAATTGTGTAACTGGACTACTTCTTTAAATTGACACCAGATTCGGTGACCTTCGGGACATTGTTTGACCCCCTTAGGAAAGTGCGATCATCTTGAAACGTTCAGATCACTTACAACTCAATAGATTCTACCTTCTTGTAGCGTTTCAGCCTGATTGGACCTTGTTTTCACACAAATGGACCCAGAATGATGTGAAATTGTGCTTCGTGCAACATAATTCTGGGTGCCATTTACAAACCATAAGTGCTAATGACTCCATTCCTTTTTGTGGTTGTAGGGGCTGTTGATTGGAGTACATTAAAACAAACCTGATCTCTCCAGGACATTCAGAAGCCAAGTTATAAGCCCACAAATGTGTAACTGGACTACTTCTTTAAATTGACACCAGATCCGGTGACCTTTGGGACATGGTTTGACCCCCTTAGGAAAGTGCTATCATCATTAAACGTTCAGATCACTTACAACTCAATAGATTCTACCTTCCTGTAACGTTTCAGCCTGATTTGACCTTGTTTTCACACAAATGGACCCAGAATGATGTGAAATTGTGCTTTGTGCAACATAATTCTGGGTGCCATTTACAAACCATAAGTGCTAATGACTCCATTCCTTTTTGTGATTGTAGGGGCTGTTTATTGGAGTACACTAAAACAAACCTGATCTCTCTAGGACATTCAGAAGCCAAGTTATAAGCCCGCAAATGTGTAACTGGACTACTTCTTTAAATTGACACCAGATCCGGTGACCTTTGGGACATGGTTTGACCCCCTTATGAAAGTGCTATCATCATGAAACGTTCAGATCACTTACAACTCAATAGATTCTACCTTCCTGTAACGTTTCAGCCTGATTGGACCTTGTTTTCACACAAATGAACCCAGAATGATGTGAAATTGTGCTTCGTGCAACATAATTCTGGGTGCCATTTAAAAACCATAAGTGCTAATGACTCCATTCCTTTTAGTGGTAACGGGGGCTGTTAATTGGAGTACTCTAAAACAAACCTGACCTCTCTAGGACATTCAGAAGCCAAGTTATAAGCCCACAAAGGTGTAACTGGACTACTTCTTTAAAGTGACACCAGGCCCGGTGACCTTTGGGACATGGTTTTACCCCCTCTAGGAATGTGCGATCATCTTGAAACGTTCAGATCACTTACAACTCAATAGATTCTACCTTCTTGTAATGTTTCAGCCTGATTGGACCTTGTTTTCACACAAATGGACCCAGAATGATGTGAAATTGTGCTTCGTGCAACATAATTCTGGGTGCCATTTACAAACCATAAGTGCTAATGACTCCATTCCTTTTTGTGGTTGTAGGGGCTGTTGGTTGGAGTACATTAAAACAAACCTGATCTCTCTAGGACATTCAGAAGCCAAGTTATAAGCCCACAAATGTGTAACTGGACTACTTCTTTAAATTGACACCAGATCCGGTGACCTTTGAGACATGGTTTGACCCCCTATAGGAACGTGTGATCATCTTGAAACGTTCAGATCACTTACAACTCAATAGATTCTACCTTCTTGTAACGTTTCAGCCTGATTGGACCTTGTTTTCACACAAATGGACCCAGAATGATGTGAAATTGTGCTTCGTGCAACATAATTCTGGGTGCCATTTAAAAACCATAAGTGCTAATGACTCAATTCCTTTTTGTGGTTGTAGGGGCGGTTGATTGGAGTATACTAAAACAAACCTGATCTCTCTAGGACATTCAGAAGCCAAGTTATAAACCCTCAAAGGTGTAACTGGACTACTTCTTTAAAGTGACACCAGGCCCGGTGACCTTTGGTACATGGTTTTACCCCCTATAGGAATGTGCGATCATCATGAAACGTTCAGATCACTTACAACTCAATAGATTCTACCTTCTTGTAACATTTCAGCCGGATTGGACCTTGTTTTCACACAAATGGACCCAGAATGATGTGATATTGTGCTTCATGCAACATAATTCTGGGTGCCATTTACAAACCATAAGTGCTAATGACTCCATTCCTTTTTGTGATTGTAGGGGCTGTTGATTGGAGTACATTAAAACAAACCTGATCTCTCTAGGACATTCAGAAGCCAAGTTAAAAGCCCACAAATGTGTAACTGGACTACTTCTTTAAAGTGACACCAGGCCCGGTGACCTTTGGGACATGGTTTTACCCCCTATAGGAATGTGCGATCATCATGAAATGTTGAGATCACTTACAACTAAATAGATTCTAACTTCTTGTAACGTTTCAGCCTGATTGGACCTTGTTTTCACACAAATGAACCCAGAAAAATGTGAAATTGTGCTTCGTGCAACATAATTCTGGGTGCCATTTAAAAACCATAAGTGCTAATGACTCCATTCCTTTTAGTGGTAACGGGGGCTTTTAATTGGAGTACTCTAAAACAAATCTGACCTCTCTAGGATATTCAGAAGCCAAGTTATAAGCCCACAAAGGTGTAACTGGACTACTTCTTTAAAGTGACAACAGGCCCGGTACCTTTGGGACATGGTTTTACCCCCTATAGGAATGTGTGATCATCTTGAAACGTTCAGATCACTTACAACTCAATAGATTCTACCTTCTTGTAACGTTTCAGCCTTATTGGACCTTGTTTTCACACAAATGGACCCAGAATGATGTGAAATTGTGCTTCGTGCAACATAATTCTGGGTGCCATTTAAAAACCATAAGTGCTAATGACTCCATTCCTTTTTGTGGTTGTAGGGGCTGTTGATTGGAGTATACTAAAACAAACCTGATCTCTCTAGGACATTCAGAAGCCAAGTTATAAACCCTCAAAGGTGTAACTGGACTACTTCTTTAAAGTGACACCAGGCCCGGTGACCTTTGGTACATGGTTTTACCCCCTATAGGAATGTGCGATCATCATGAAACGTTCAGATCACTTACAACTCAATAGATTCTACCTTCTTGTAACATATCAGCCTGATTGGACCTTGTTTTCACACAAATGGACCCAGAATGATGTGAAATTGTGCTTCATGCTACATAATTATGGGTGCCATTTACAAACCATAAGTGCTAATGACTCCATTCCTTTTTGTGATTGTAGGGGCTGTTGATTGGAGTACATTAAAACAAACCTGATCTCTCTAGGACATTCAGAAGCCAAGTTATAAGCCCACAAATGTGTAACTGGACTACTTCTTTAAAGTGACACCAGGCCCGGTGACCTTTGGGACATGGTTTTACCCCCTATAGGAATGTGCGATCATCATGAAATGTTGAGATCACTTACAACTCAATAGATTCTAACTTCTTGTAACGTTTCAGCCTGATTGGACCTTGTTTTCACACAAATGAACCCAGAATGATGTGAAATTGTGCTTCGTGCAACATAATTCTGGGTGCCATTTAAAAACCATAAGTGCTAATGACTCCATTCCTTTTTGTGGTTGTAGGGACTGTTGATTGGAGTATACTAAAACAAACCTGATCTCTCTAGGACATTCAGAAGCCAAGTTATAAGCCCACAAATGTGTAAATGGACTACTTCTTTAAATTGACACCAGATTCGGTGACCTTCGGGACATTGTTTGACCCCCTTAGGAAAGTGCGATCATCTTGAAACGTTCAGATCACTTACAACTCAATAGATTCTACCTTCTTGTAGCGTGTCAGCCTGATTGGACCTTGTTTTCACACAAATGGACCCAGAATGATGTGAAATTGTGCTTCGTGCAACATAATTCTGGGTGCCATTTACAAACCATAAGTGCTAATGACTCCATTCCTTTTTGTGGTTGTAGGGGCTGTTGATTGGAGTACATTAAAACAAACCTGATCTCTCTAGGACATTCAGAAGCCAAGTTATAAGCCCACAAATGTTTAACTGTACTACTTCTTTAAATTGACACCAGATCCGGTGACCTTTGGGACATGTTTTGACCCCCTATAGGAATGTGCGATCATCTTGAAACGTTCAGATCACTTACAACTCAATAGATTCTACCTTCTTGTAATGTTTCAGCCTGATTGGACCTTGTTTTCACACAAATGGACCCAGAATGATGTGAAATTGTGCTTCGTGCAACATAATTCTGGGTGCCATTTACAAACCATAAGTGCTAATGACTCCATTCCTTTTTGTGGTTGTAGGGGCTGTTGGTTGGAGTACATTAAAACAAACCTGATCTCTCTAGGACATTCAGAAGCCAAGTTATAAGCCCACAAATGTGTAACTGGACTACTTCTTTAAATTGACACCAGATCCGGTGACCTTTGAGACATGGTTTGACCCCCTATAGGAACGTGTGATCATCTTGAAACGTTCAGATCACTTACAACTCAATAGATTCTACCTTCTTGTAACGTTTCAGCCTGATTGGACCTTGTTTTCACACAAATGGACCCAGAATGATGTGAAATTGTGCTTCGTGCAACATAATTCTGGGTGCCATTTAAAAACCATAAGTGCTAATGACTCAATTCCTTTTTGTGGTTGTAGGGGCGGTTGATTGGAGTATACTAAAACAAACCTGATCTCTCTAGGACATTCAGAAGCCAAGTTATAAACCCTCAAAGGTGTAACTGGACTACTTCTTTAAAGTGACACCAGGCCCGGTGACCTTTGGTACATGGTTTTACCCCCTATAGGAATGTGCGATCATCATGAAACGTTCAGATCACTTACAACTCAATAGATTCTACCTTCTTGTAACATTTCAGCCGGATTGGACCTTGTTTTCACACAAATGGACCCAGAATGATTTGATATTGTGCTTCATGCAACATAATTCTGGGTGCCATTTACAAACCATAAGTGCTAATGACTCCATTCCTTTTTGTGATTGTAGGGGCTGTTGATTGGAGTACATTAAAACAAACCTGATCTCTCTAGGACATTCAGAAGCCAAGTTAAAAGCCCACAAATGTGTAACTGGACTACTTCTTTAAAGTGACACCAGGCCCGGTGACCTTTGGGACATGGTTTTACCCCCTATAGGAATGTGCGATCATCATGAAATGTTGAGATCACTTACAACTAAATAGATTCTAACTTCTTGTAACGTTTCAGCCTGATTGGACCTTGTTTTCACACAAATGAACCCAGAAAAATGTGAAATTGTGCTTCGTGCAACATAATTCTGGGTGCCATTTAAAAACCATAAGTGCTAATGACTCCATTCCTTTTAGTGGTAACGGGGGCTTTTAATTGGAGTACTCTAAAACAAACCTGACCTCTCTAGGATATTCAGAAGCCAAGTTATAAGCCCACAAAGGTGTAACTGGACTACTTCTTTAAAGTGACAACAGGCCCGGTACCTTTGGGACATGGTTTTACCCCCTATAGGAATGTGTGATCATCTTGAAACGTTCAGATCACTTACAACTCAATAGATTCTACCTTCTTGTAACGTTTCAGCCTTATTGGACCTTGTTTTCACACAAATGGACCCAGAATGATGTGAAATTGTGCTTCGTGCAACATAATTCTGGGTGCCATTTAAAAACCATAAGTGCTAATGACTCCATTCCTTTTTGTGGTTGTAGGGGCTGTTGATTGGAGTATACTAAAACAAACCTGATCTCTCTAGGACATTCAGAAGCCAAGTTATAAACCCTCAAAGGTGTAACTGGACTACTTCTTTAAAGTGACACCAGGCCCGGTGACCTTTGGTACATGGTTTTACCCCCTATAGGAATGTGCGATCATCATGAAACGTTCAGATCACTTACAACTCAATAGATTCTACCTTCTTGTAACATATCAGCCTGATTGGACCTTGTTTTCACACAAATGGACCCAGAATGATGTGAAATTGTGCTTCATGCAACATAATTATGGGTGCCATTTACAAACCATAAGTGCTAATGACTCCATTCCTTTTTGTGATTGTAGGGGCTGTTGATTGGAGTACATTAAAACAAACCTGATCTCTCTAGGACATTCAGAAGCCAAGTTATAAGCCCACAAATGTGTAACTGGACTACTTCTTTAAAGTGACACCAGGCCCGGTGACCTTTGGGACATGGTTTTACCCCCTATAGGAATGTGCGATCATCATGAAATGTTGAGATCACTTACAACTCAATAGATTCTAACTTCTTGTAACGTTTCAGCCTGATTGGACCTTGTTTTCACACAAATGAACCCAGAATGATGTGAAATTGTGCTTCGTGCAACATAATTCTGGGTGCCATTTAAAAACCATAAGTGCTAATGACTCAATTCCTTTTAGTGGTAACGGGGGCTGTTAATTGGAGTACTCTAAAACAAACCTGACCTCTCTAGGATATTCAGAAGCCAAGTTATAAGCCCACAAAGGTGTAACTGGACTACTTCTTTAAAGTGACACCAGGCCCGGTACCTTTGGGACATGGTTTTACCCCCTGTAGGAATGTGTGATCATCTTGAAACGTTCAGATCACTTACAACTCAATAGATTCTACCTTCTTGTAATGTTTCAGCCTGATTGGACCTTGTTTTCACACAAATGGACCCAGAATGATGTGAAATTGTGCTTCGTGCAACATAATTCTGGGTGCCATTTAAAAACCATAAGTGCTAATGACTCCATTCATTTTTGTGGTTGTAGGGACTGTTGATTGGAGTATACTAAAACAAACCTGATCTCTCTAGGACATTCAGAAGCCAAGTTATAAGCCCACAAATGTGTAAATGGACTACTTCTTTAAATTGACACCAGATTCGGTGACCTTCGGGACATTGTTTGACCCCCTTAGGAAAGTGCGATCATCTTGAAACGTTCAGATCACTTACAACTCAATAGATTCTACCTTCTTGTAGCGTGTCAGCCTGATTGGACCTTGTTTTCACACAAATGGACCCAGAATGATGTGAAATTGTGCTTCGTGCAACATAATTCTGGGTGCCATTTACAAACCATAAGTGCTAATGACTCCATTCCTTTTTGTGGTTGTAGGGGCTGTTGATTGGAGTACATTAAAACAAACCTGATCTCTCTAGGACATTCAGAAGCCAAGTTATAAGCCCACAAATGTTTAACTGTACTACTTCTTTAAATTGACACCAGATCCGGTGACCTTTGGGACATGTTTTGACCCCCTATAGGAATGTGCGATCATCTTGAAACGTTCAGATCACTTACAACTCAATAGATTCTACCTTCTTGTAATGTTTCAGCCTGATTGGACCTTGTTTTCACACAAATGGACCCAGAATGATGTGAAATTGTGCTTCGTGCAACATAATTCTGGGTGCCATTTACAAACCATAAGTGCTAATGACTCCATTCCTTTTTGTGGTTGTAGGGGCTGGTGGTTGGAGTACATTAAAACAAACCTGATCTCTCTAGGACATTCAGAAGCCAAGTTATAAGCCCACAAATGTGTAACTGGACTACTTCTTTAAATTGACACCAGATCCGGTGACCTTTGAGACATGGTTTGACCCCCTATAGGAAAGTGTGATCATCTTGAAACGTTCAGATCACTTACAACTCAATAGATTCTACCTTCTTGTAACGTTTCAGCCTTATTGGACCTTGTTTTCACACAAATGGACCCAGAATGATGTGAAATTGTGCTTCGTGAAACATAATTCTGGGTGCCATTTAAAAACCATAAGTGCTAATGACTCCATTCCTTTTTGTGGTTGTAGGGGCTGTTGATTGGAGTATACTAAAACAAACCTGATCTCTCTAGGACATTCAGAAGCCAAGTTATAAACCCTCAAAGGTGTAACTGGACTACTTCTTTAAAGTGACACCAGGCCCGGTGACCTTTGGTACATGGTTTTACCCCCTATAGGAATGTGCGATCATCATGAAACGTTCAGATCACTTACAACTCAATAGATTCTACCTTCTTGTAACATATCAGCCTGATTGGACCTTGTTTTCACACAAATGGACCCAGAATGATGTGAAATTGTGCTTCATGCAACATAATTATGGGTGCCATTTACAAACCATAAGTGCTAATGACTCCATTCCTTTTTGTGATTGTAGGGGCTGTTGATTGGAGTACATTAAAACAAACCTGATCTCTCTAGGACATTCAGAAGCCAAGTTATAAGCCCACAAATGTGTAACTGGACTACTTCTTTAAAGTGACACCAGGCCCGGTGACCTTTGGGACATGGTTTTACCCCCTATAGGAATGTGCGATCATCATGAAATGTTGAGATCACTTACAACTCAATAGATTCTAACTTCTTGTAACGTTTCAGCCTGATTGGACCTTGTTTTCACACAAATGAACCCAGAATGATGTGAAATTGTGCTTCGTGCAACATAATTCTGGGTGCCATTTAAAAACCATAAGTGCTAATGACTCAATTCCTTTTAGTGGTAACGGGGGCTGTTAATTGGAGTACTCTAAAACAAACCTGACCTCTCTAGGATATTCAGAAGCCAAGTTATAAGCCCACAAAGGTGTAACTGGACTACTTCTTTAAAGTGACACCAGGCCCGGTACCTTTGGGACATGGTTTTACCCCCTGTAGGAATGTGTGATCATCTTGAAACGTTCAGATCACTTACAACTCAATAGATTCTACCTTCTTGTAATGTTTCAGCCTGATTGGACCTTGTTTTCACACAAATGGACCCAGAATGATGTGAAATTGTGCTTCGTGCAACATAATTCTGGGTGCCATTTAAAAACCATAAGTGCTAATGACTCCATTCATTTTTGTGGTTGTAGGGACTGTTGATTGGAGTATACTAAAACAAACCTGATCTCTCTAGGACATTCAGAAGCCAAGTTATAAGCCCACAAATGTGTAAATGGACTACTTCTTTAAATTGACACCAGATTCGGTGACCTTCGGGACATTGTTTGACCCCCTTAGGAAAGTGCGATCATCTTGAAACGTTCAGATCACTTACAACTCAATAGATTCTACCTTCTTGTAGCGTGTCAGCCTGATTGGACCTTGTTTTCACACAAATGGACCCAGAATGATGTGAAATTGTGCTTCGTGCAACATAATTCTGGGTGCCATTTACAAACCATAAGTGCTAATGACTCCATTCCTTTTTGTGGTTGTAGGGGCTGTTGATTGGAGTACATTAAAACAAACCTGATCTCTCTAGGACATTCAGAAGCCAAGTTATAAGCCCACAAATGTTTAACTGTACTACTTCTTTAAATTGACACCAGATCCGGTGACCTTTGGGACATGTTTTGACCCCCTATAGGAATGTGCGATCATCTTGAAACGTTCAGATCACTTACAACTCAATAGATTCTACCTTCTTGTAATGTTTCAGCCTGATTGGACCTTGTTTTCACACAAATGGACCCAGAATGATGTGAAATTGTGCTTCGTGCAACATAATTCTGGGTGCCATTTACAAACCATAAGTGCTAATGACTCCATTCCTTTTTGTGGTTGTAGGGGCTGTTGGTTGGAGTACATTAAAACAAACCTGATCTCTCTAGGACATTCAGAAGCCAAGTTATAAGCCCACAAATGTGTAACTGGACTACTTCTTTAAATTGACACCAGATCCGGTGACCTTTGAGACATGGTTTGACCCCCTATAGGAAAGTGTGATCATCTTGAAACGTTCAGATCACTTACAACTCAATAGATTCTGCCTTCTTGTAATGTTTCAGCCTGATTGGACCTTGTTTTCATACAAATGGACCCAGAATGATGTGAAATTGTGCTTCGTGCAACATAATTCTGGGTGCCATTTAAAAACCATAAGTGCTAATGACTCCATTCCTTTTTGTGGTTGTAGGGGCTGTTGATTGGAGTATACTAAAACAAACCTGATCTCTCTAGGACATTCAGAAGCCAAGTTGTAAACCCTCAGAGGTGTAACTGGACTACTTCTTTAAAGTGACACCAGGCCCGGTGACCTTTGGGACATGGTTTGACCCCCTATAGGAATGTGCGATCATCATGAAACGTTCAGATCACTTACAACTTAATAGATTCTACCTTCTTGTAACGTTTCAGCCTGATTGGACCTTGTTTTCACACAAATGGACCCAGAATGATGTGAAATTGTGCTTCGTGCAACATAATTCTGGGTGCCATTTAAAAACCATAAGTGCTGATGACTCCATTCCTTTTTGTGGTTGTAGGGGCTGTTGATTGGAGTACATTAAAACAAACCTGATCTCTCTAGGACATTCAGAAGCCAAGTTATAAGCCCACAAATGTGTAACTGGACTACTTCTTTAAAGTGACACCAGGCCCGGTGACCTTTGGGACATGGTTTTACCCCCTATAGGAATGTGCGATCATCATGAAATGTTGAGATCACTTACAACTCAATAGATTCTACCTTCTTGTAACGTTTCAGCCTGATTGGACCTTGTTTTCACACAAATGAACCCAGAATGATGTGAAATTGTGCTTCGTGCAACATAATTCTGGGTGCCATTTAAAAACCATAAGTGCTAATGACTCCATTCCTTTTAGTGGTAACGGGGGCTGTTAATTGGAGTACTCTAAAACAAACCTGACCTCTCTAGGATATTCAGAATCCAAGTTATAAGCCCACAAATGTGTAACTGGACTACTTCTTTAAAGTGACACCAGGCCCGGTGACCCTTGGGACATGGTTTTACCCCCTATAGGAATGTGCGGTCATCTTGAAACATTCAGATCACTTACAACTCAATAGATTCTACCTTCTTGTAATGTTTCAGCCTGATTGGACCTTGTTTTCACACAAATGGACCCAGAATGATGTGAAATTGTGCTTCGTGCAACATAATTCTGGGTGCCATTTAAAAACCATAAGTGCTAATGACTCCATTCCTTTTTGTGGTTGTAGGGGCTGTTGATTGGAGTATACTAAAAAAACCTGATCTCTCTAGGACATTCAGAAGCCAAGTTATAAGCCCACAATTGTGTAACTGGACTACTTCTTTAAATTGACACCAGATTCGGTGACCTTCGGGACATTGTTTGACCCCCTTAGGAAAGTGCGATCATCTTGAAACGTTCAGATCACTTACAACTCAATAGATTCTACCTTCTTGTAGCGTTTCAGCCTGATTGGACCTTGTTTTCACACAAATGGACCCAGAATTATGTGAAATTGTGCTTCGTGCAACATAATTCTGGGTGCCATTTACAAACCATAAGTGCTAATGACTCCATTCCTTTTTGTGGTTGTAGGGGCTGTTGATTGGAGTACATTAAAACAAACCTGATCTCTCTAGGACATTCAGAAGCCAAGTTATAAGCCCACAAATGTGTAACTGGACTACTTCTTTAAATTGACACCAGATCCGGTGACCTTTGGGACATGTTTTGACTCCCTATAGGAATGTGCGATCATCTTGAAACGTTCAGATCACTTACAACTCAATAGATTCTGCCTTCTTGTAGCGTTTCAGACTGATTGGACCTTGTTTTCACACAAATGGACCCAGAATGATGTGAAATTGTGCTTCGTGCAACATAATTCTGGGTGCCATTTACAAACCTTAAGTGCTAATGATTCCATTCCTTTTTGTGGTTGTAGGGGCTGTTGATTGGAGTACACTAAAACAAACCTGATCTCTCTAGGACATTCAGAAGCCAAGTTATAAGCCCACAAATGTGTAACTGGACTACTTCTTTAAATTGACACCAGATCCGGTGACCTTTGGGACATGGTTTGACCCCCTTAGGAAAGTGCTATCATCATGAAACGTTCAGATCACTTACAACTCAATAGATTCTACCTTCCTGTAACGTTTCAGCCTGATTGGACCTTGTTTTCACACAAATGAACCCAGAATGATGTGAAATTGTGCTTTGTGCAACATAATTCTGGGTGCCATTTAAAAACCATAAGTGCTAATGACTCCATTCCTTTTTGTGGTTGTGGGGGCTGTTGATTGGAGTATACTAAAACAAACCTGATCTCTCTAGGACATTCAGAAGCCAAGTTATAAGCGCACAAATGTGTAACTGGACTACTTCTTTAAATTTACACCAGATCCGGTGACCTTTGGGACATGGTTTGACCCCCTTAGGAAAGTGCTATCATCATGAAACGTTCAGATCACTTACAACGCAATAGATTCTACCTTCCTGTAACGTTTCAGCCTGATTGGACCTTGTTTTCACACAAATGAACCCAGAATGATGTGAAATTGTGCTTCGTGCAACATAATTCTGGGTGCCATTTAAAAACCATAAGTGCTAATGACTCCATTCCTTTTTGAGGTTGTAGGGGCGGTTGATTGGAGTACATTAAAACAAACCTGATCTCTCTAGGACATTCAGAAGCCAAGTTATAAGCCCACAAATGTGTAACTGGACTACTTCTTTAAATTGACACCAGATCCGGTGACATTTGGGACATGGTTTGACCCCCTTAGGAAAGTGCTATCATCATGAAACGTTCAGATCACTTACAACTCAATAGATTCTACCTTCCTGTAACGTTTCAGCCTGATTGGACCTTGTTTTCACACAAATGATCCCAGAATGATGTGAAATTGTGCTTCGTGCAACATAATTCTGGGTGCCATTTAAAAAACCATAAGTGCTAATGACTCTATTCCTTTTTGTGGTTGTAGGGGCTGTTGATTGGAGTACACTAAAACAAACCTGATCGCTCTAGGACATTCAGAAGCCAAGTTATAAGCCCACAAATGTGTAACTGGACTACTTCTTTAAATTGACACCAGATCCGGTGACCTTTGGGACATGATTTGACCCCCTTAGGAAAGTGCTATCATCATGAAACGTTCAGATCACTTACAACTCAATAGATTCTACCTTCCTGTAACGTTTCAGCCTGACTGGACCTTGTTTTCACACAAATGAACCCAGAATGATGTGAAATTGTGCTTCGTGCAAGATAATTCTGGGTGCCATTTACAAACCATAAGTGCTAATGACTCCATTCCTTTTTGGGGTAATAAGGGCTGTTGATTGGAGTACACTAAGACAAACCTGACCTCTCTGAGACATTCAGAAGCTAAGTTATAAGCCCCCAAATGTGTTTTTGGAACCCCGCCTTCAAGGAACAAGTGATCCGGTGACCTTTATGACCTGATTTGACGCCCTTAGGAATCTGCTATCATCATGAAACACAGGAATCATTTACAACTCAATAGATTCTACTTTTCTGTGACATTTCAGCCTGATTGAAGCTTTTTTCTGTGAAATGGACCCGGAATGATGTGAAATTGTGCTTTGTGCAACATAATTCTGGGTGCCATTTAAAAACCATCAGTGCTAAAGACTCCATTCCTTTTTGGGGTTGTAGGGGATGTTAATTGTAGTACTCTTAAACAAACCTGACCTCTCTAGGACATTCAGAAGAAACGTTATAAGCCCACAAAGGTGTAACTGGACTACTTCTTTAAAGTGACACCAGGCCCGGTGACCTTTGGGACATGGTTTGACCCCCTATAGGAATGTGCGATCATCATGAAACATTCAGATCACTTACAACTCAATAGATTCTACCATCCTGTAACATTTAAGCCTGATTGGACCTTGTTTTCACACAAATGGACCCAGAATGATGTGAATTTGTGCTTCGTGCAACATAATTCTGGGTGCCATCTAAAAACCATAAGTGCTAATGACTCCATTCCTTTTTGGGGTAATAGGGGCTGTTGATTGGAGTACCCTAAAACAAAACTGACCTCTCTAGGATATTCAGAAGCCAAGTTATAAGCCCACAAATGTGTAACTGGACTACTTCTTTAAAGTGACACCAGATCCGGTGACCTTTGGGACATGGTTTGACCCCCTTAAGAAAGTGCTATCATCATGAAACGTTCAGATCACTTACAACTCAATAGATTCTACCTTCTTGTAACGTTTCAGCCTGATTGGACCTTGTTTTCACACAAATGAACCTAGAATGATGTGAAATTGTGCTTCGTGCAACATAATTCTGGGTGCCATTTGAAAACCATAAGTGCTAATGACTCCATTCCTTTTTGTGGTTGTAGGGGCTGTTGATTGGAGTACACTAAAACAAACCTGATCTCTCTAGAACATTCAGAAGCCAAGTTATAAGCCCACAAATGTGTAACTGGACTACTTCTTTAAAAATTGACACCAGATCCGGTGACCTTTGGGACATGGTTTGACCCCCTTAGGAAAGTGCTATCATCATGAAACGTTCAGATCACTTACAACGCAATAGATTCTACCTTCCTGTAACGTTTCAGCCTGATTGGACCTTGTTTTCACACAAATGAACCCAGAATGATGTGAAATTGTGCTTCGTGCAACATAATTCTGGGTGCCATTTAAAAACCATAAGTGCTAATGACTCCATTCCTTTTTGAGGTTGTAGGGGCGGTTGATTGGAGTACATTAAAACAAACCTGATCTCTCTAGGACATTCAGAAGCCAAGTTATAAGCCCACAAATGTGTAACTGGACTACTTCTTTAAATTGACACCAGATCCGGTGACATTTGGGACATGGTTTGACCCCCTTAGGAAAGTGCTATCATCATGAAACGTTCAGATCACTTACAACTCAATAGATTCTACCTTCCTGTAACGTTTCAGCCTGATTGGACCTTGTTTTCACACAAATGATCCCAGAATGATGTGAAATTGTGCTTCGTGCAACATAATTCTGGGTGCCATTTAAAAAACCATAAGTGCTAATGACTCTATTCCTTTTTGTGGTTGTAGGGGCTGTTGATTGGAGTACACTAAAACAAACCTGATCGCTCTAGGACATTCAGAAGCCAAGTTATAAGCCCACAAATGTGTAACTGGACTACTTCTTTAAATTTACACCAGATCCGGTGACCTTTGGGACATGGTTTGACCCCCTTAGGAAAGTGCTATCATCATGAAACGTTCAGATCACTTACAACGCAATAGATTCTACCTTCCTGTAACGTTTCAGCCTGATTGGACCTTGTTTTCACACAAATGAACCCAGAATGATGTGAAATTGTGCTTCGTGCAACATAATTCTGGGTGCCATTTAAAAACCATAAGTGCTAATGACTCCATTCCTTTTTGAGGTTGTAGGGGCGGTTGATTGGAGTACATTAAAACAAACCTGATCTCTCTAGGACATTCAGAAGCCAAGTTATAAGCCCACAAATGTGTAACTGGACTACTTCTTTAAATTGACACCAGATCCGATGACATTTGGGACATGGTTTGACCCCCTTAGGAAAGTGCTATCATCATGAAACGTTCAGATCACTTACAACTCAATAGATTCTACCTTCCTGTAACGTTTCAGCCTGATTGGACCTTGTTTTCACACAAATGATCCCAGAATGATGTGAAATTGTGCTTCGTGCAACATAATTCTGGGTGCCATTTAAAAAACCATAAGTGCTAATGACTCTATTCCTTTTTGTGGTTGTAGGGGCTGTTGATTGGAGTACACTAAAACAAACCTGATCGCTCTAGGACATTCAGAAGCCAAGTTATAAGCCCACAAATGTGTAACTCGACTACTTCTTTAAATTGACACCAGATCCGGTGACCTTTGGGACATGATTTGACCCCCTTAGGAAAGTGCTATCATCATGAAACGTTCAGATCACTTACAACTCAATAGATTCTACCTTCCTGTAACGTTTCAGCCTGACTGGACCTTGTTTTCACACAAATGAACCCAGAATGATGTGAAATTGTGCTTCGTGCAAGATAATTCTGGGTGCCATTTACAAACCATAAGTGCTAATGACTCCATTCCTTTTTGGGGTAATAAGGGCTGTTGATTGGAGTACACTAAGACAAACCTGACCTCTCTGAGACATTCAGAAGCTAAGTTATAAGCCCCCAAATGTGTTTTTGGAACCCCGCCTTCAAGGAACAAGTGATCCGGTGACCTTTATGACCTGATTTGACGCCCTTAGGAATCTGCTATCATCATGAAACACAGGAATCATTTACAACTCAATAGATTCTACTTTTCTGTGACATTTCAGCCTGATTGAAGCTTTTTTCTGTGAAATGGACCCGGAATGATGTGAAATTGTGCTTTGTGCAACATAATTCTGGGTGCCATTTAAAAACCATCAGTGCTAAAGACTCCATTCCTTTTTGGGGTTGTAGGGGATGTTAATTGTAGTACTCTTAAACAAACCTGACCTCTCTAGGACATTCAGAAGAAACGTTATAAGCCCACAAAGGTGTAACTGGACTACTTCTTTAAAGTGACACCAGGCCCGGTGACCTTTGGGACATGGTTTGACCCCCTATAGGAATGTGCGATCATCATGAAACATTCAGATCACTTACAACTCAATAGATTCTGCCATCCTGTAACATTTAAGCCTGATTGGACCTTGTTTTCACACAAATGGACCCAGAATGATGTGAATTTGTGCTTCGTGCAACATAATTCTGGGTGCCATCTAAAAACCATAAGTGCTAATGACTCCATTCCTTTTTGGGGTAATAGGGGCTGTTGATTGGAGTACCCTAAAACAAAACTGACCTCTCTAGGATATTCAGAAGCCAAGTTATAAGCCCACAAATGTGTAACTGGACTACTTCTTTAAAGTGACACCAGATCCGGTGACCTTTGGGACATGGTTTGACCCCCTTAAGAAAGTGCTATCATCATGAAACGTTCAGATCACTTACAACTCAATAGATTCTACCTTCTTGTAACGTTTCAGCCTGATTGGACCTTGTTTTCACACAAATGAACCTAGAATGATGTGAAATTGTGCTTCGTGCAACATAATTCTGGGTGCCATTTGAAAACCATAAGTGCTAATGACTCCATTCCTTTTTGTGGTTGTAGGGGCTGTTGATTGGAGTACACTAAAACAAACCTGATCTCTCTAGAACATTCAGAAGCCAAGTTATAAGCCCACAAATGTGTAACTGGACTACTTCTTTAAAAATTGACACCAGATCCGGTGACCTTTGGGACATGGTTTGACCCCCTTAGGAAAGTGCTATCATCATGAAACGTTCAGATCACTTACAACTCAATAGATTCTACCTTCCTGCAACGTTTCAGCCTGATTGGACCTTGTTTTCACACAAATGGACCCAGAATGATGTGAAATTGTGCTTTGTGCAACATAATTCTGGTTGCCATTTAAAAACCATAAGTGCTAATGACTATATTCCTTTTTGGGGTAATGGGGGCTGTTAATTGGAGTACTCTAAAACAAACCTGACCTCTCTAGGATATTCAGAAGCCAAGTTATAAGCCCACAAAGGTGTAACTGGACTACTTCTTTAAAGTGACACCAGGCCCGGTGACCTTTGGGACATGGTTTGACCCCCTATAGGAATGTGCGATCATCTTGAAACGTTCAGATCACTTACAACTCAATAGATTCTACCTTCTTGTAACGTTTCAGCCTGATTGGACCTTGTTTTCACACAAATGGACCCAGAATGATGTGAAATTGTGCTTCGTGCAACATAATTCTGGGTGCCATTTACAAACCATAAGTGCTAATGACTCCATTCCTTTTTGTGGTTGTAGTGGCTGTTGATTGGAGTATACTAAAACAAACCTGATCTCTCTAGGACATTCAGAAGCCAAGTTATGAGCCCACAAATGTGTAACTGGACTACTTCTTTAAATTGACACCAGATCCGGTGACCTTTGGGACATGGTTTGACCCCCTATAGGAATGTGCTATCATCATGAAACGTTCAGATCACTTACAACTCAATAGATTCTACCTTCCTGTAACGTTTCAGCCTGATTGGACCTTGTTTTCACACAAATGAACCCAGAATGATGTGAAATTGTGCTTCGTGCAACATAATTCTGGGTGCCATTTAAAAAACCATAAGTGCTAATGACTCTATTCCTTTTTGTGGTTGTAGGGGCTGTTGATTGGAGTACACTAAAACAAACCTGATCTCTCTAGGACATTCAGAAGCCAAGTTATAAGCCCACAAATGTGTAACTGGACTACTTCTTTAAATTGACACCAGATCCGGTGACCTTTGGGACATGGTTTGACCCCCTCAGGAAAGTGCTATCATCATGAAACGTTCAGATCACTTACAACTCAATAGATTCTACCTTCCTGTAACGTTTCAGCCTGATTGGACCTTGTTTTCACACAAATGAACCCAGAATGATGTGAAATTGTGCTTCGTGCAACATAATTCTGGGTGCCATTTACAAACCATAAGTGCTAATGACTCCATTCTTTTTCGTGATTGTAGGGGCTGTTGATTGGAGTACATTAAAACAAACCTGATCTCTCTAGGACATTCAGAAGCCAAGTTATAAGCCCACAAATGTGTAACTGGACTACTTCTTTAAAGTGACACCAGGCCCGGTGACCTTTGGGACATGGTTTTACCCCCTATAGGAATGTGCGATCATCATGAAATGTTGAGATCACTTACAACTCAATAGATTCTACCTTCTTGTAACGTTTCAGCCTGATTGGACCTTGTTTTCACACAAATGAACCCAGAATGATGTGAAATTGTGCTTCGTGCAACATAATTCTGGGTGCCATTTAAAAACCATAAGTGCAAATGACTCCATTCCTTTTAGTGGTAACGGGGGCTGTTAATTGGAGTACTCTAAAACAAACCTGACCTCTCTAGGATATTCAGAAGCCAAGTTATAAGCCCACAAAGGTGTAACTGGACTACTTCTTTAAAGTGACACCAGGCCCGGTACCTTTGGGACATGGTTTTACCCCCTATAGGAATGTGTGATCATCATGAAACGTTCAGATCACTTACAACTCAATAGATTCTACCTTCTTGTAACATTTCAGCCTGATTGGACCTTGTTTTCACACAAATGGACCCAGAATGATGTGAAATTGTGCTTCATGCAACATAATTCTGGGTGCCATTTAC
The DNA here is from genome assembly GCF_043380555.1 of Nothobranchius furzeri. Lineage (NCBI taxonomy): Eukaryota > Metazoa > Chordata > Actinopteri > Cyprinodontiformes > Nothobranchiidae > Nothobranchius > Nothobranchius furzeri. The sequence continues at coordinate 40,417,616 of NC_091742.1, forward strand.
AAACCATAAGTGCTAATGACTCCATTCCTTTTTGTGATTGTAGGGGCTGTTGATTGGAGTACATTAAAACAAACCTGATCTCTCTAGGACATTCAGAAGCCAAGTTATAAACCCTCAAAGGTGTAACTGGACTACTTCTTTAAAGTGACACCAGGCCCGGTGACCTTTGGGACATGGTTTTACCCCCTATAGGAATGTGCGATCATCATGAAACGTTCAGATCACTTACAACTCAATAGATTCTACCTTCTTGTTACATTTCAGCCTGATTGGACCTTGTTTTCACACAAATGGACCCAGAATGATGTGAAATTGTGCTTCATGCAACATAATTCTGGGTGCCATTTACAAACCATAAGTGCTAATGACTCCATTCCTTTTTGTGATTGTAGGGGCTGTTGATTGGAGTACATTAAAACAAACCTGATCTCTCTAGGACATTCAGAAGCCAAGTTATAAGCCCACAAATGTGTAACTGGACTACTTCTTTAAAGTGACACCAGGCCCGGTGACCTTTGGGACATGGTTTTACCCCCTATAGGAATGTGCGATCATCATGAAATGTTGAGATCACTTACAACTCAATAGATTCTAACTTCTTGTAACGTTTCAGCCTGATTGGACCTAGTTTTCACACAAATGAACCCAGAATGATGTGAAATTGTGCTTCGTGCAACATAATTCTGGGTGCCATTTAAAAACCATAAGTGCTAATGACTCCATTCCTTTTAGTGGTAACGGGGGCTGTTAATTGGAGTACTCTAAAACAAACCTGACCTCTCTAGGATATTCAGAAGCCAAGTTATAAGCCCACAAAGGTGTAACTGGACTACTTCTTTAAAGTGACACCAGGCCCAGTACCTTTGGGACATGGTTTTACCCCCTATAGGAATGTGTGATCATCTTGAAACGTTCAGATCACTTACAACTCAATAGATTCTACCTTCTTGTAATGTTTCAGCCTGATTGGACCTTGTTTTCACACAAATGGACCCAGAATGATGTGAAATTGTGCTTCGTGCAACATAATTCTGGGTGCCATTTAAAAACCATAAGTGCTAATGACTCCATTCCTTTTTGTGGTTGTAGGGACTGTTGATTGGAGTATACTAAAACAAACCTGATCTCTCTAGGACATTCAGAAGCCAAGTTATAAGCCCACAAATGTGTAACTGGACTACTTCTTTAAATTGACACCAGATTCGGTGACCTTCGGGACATTGTTTGACCCCCTTAGGAAAGTGCGATCATCTTGAAACGTTCAGATAACTTACAACTCAATAGATTCTACCTTCTTGTAGCGTTTCAGCCTGATTGGACCTTGTTTTCACACAAATGGACCCAGAATGATGTGAAATTGTGCTTCGTGCAACATAATTCTGGGTGCCATTTACAAACCATAAGTGCTAATGACTCCATTCCTTTTTGTGGTTGTAGGGGCTGTTGATTGGAGTACATTAAAACAAACCTGATCTCTCTAGGACATTCAGAAGCCAAGTTATAAGCCCACAAATGTGTAACTGTACTACTTCTTTAAATTGACACCAGATCCGGTGACCTTTGGGACATGTTTTGACCCCCTATAGGAATGTGCGATCATCTTGAAACGTTCAGATCACTTACAACTCAATAGATTCTACCTTCTTGTAATGTTTCAGCCTGATTGGACCTTGTTTTCACACAAATGGACCCAGAATGATGTGAAATTGTGCTTAGCACAGCATAATTCTGGGTGCCATTTAAAAACCATAAGTGCTAATGACTCCATTCCTTTTTGAGGTTGTAGGGGCTGTTGATTGGAGTACACTAAAACAAACCTGACCTCTCTAGGACATTCAGAAGCCAAGTTATAAGCCCACAAAAGTGTAACTGGACAACTTCTTTAAAGTGACACCAGATCCGGTGACCTTTGGAACATGGTTTTACCCCCTATAGGAATGTGCGATTATCTTGAAACGTTCAGATCACTTACAACTCAATAGATTCTACCTTCTTGTAGCGTTTCAGCCTGATTGGACCTTGTTTTCACACAAATGGACCCAGAATGATGTGAAATTGTGCTTCGTGCAACATAATTCTGGGTGCCATTTACAAACCATAAGTGCTAATGACTCCATTCCTTTTTGTGGTTGTAGGGGCTGTTGATTGGAGTACATTAAAACAAACCTGATCTCTCTAGGACATTCAGAAGCCAAGTTATAAGCCCACAAATGTGTAACTGGACTACTTCTTTAAATTGACACCAGATCCGGTGACCTTTGGGACATGGTTTGACCCCCTTAGGAAAGTGCTATCATCATTAAACGTTCAGATCACTTACAACTCAATAGATTCTACCTTCCTGTAACGTTTCAGCCTGATTTGACCTTGTTTTCACACAAATGGACCCAGAATGATGTGAAATTGTGCTTCGTGCAACATAATTCTGGGTGCCATTTACAAACCATAAGTGCTAATGACTCCATTCCTTTTTGTGGTTGTAGGGGCTGTTGATTGGAGTACATTAAAACAAACCTGATCTCTCTAGGACATTCAGAAGCCAAGTTATAAGCCCGCAAATGTGTAACTGGACTACTTCTTTAAATTGACACCAGATCCGGTGACCTTTGGGACATGGTTTGACCCCCTTAGGAAAGTGCTATCATCATGAAACGTTCAGATCACTTACAACTCAATAGATTCTACCTTCCTGTAACGTTTCAGCCTGATTGGACCTTGTTTTCACACAAATGAACCCAGAATGATGTGAAATTGTGCTTCGTGCAACATAATTCTGGGTGCCATTTAAAAACCATAAGTGCTAATGACTCCATTCCTTTTAGTGGTAACGGGGGCTGTTAATTGGAGTACTCTAAAACAAACCTGACCTCTCTAGGATATTCAGAAGCCAAGTTATAAGCCCACAAAGGTGTAACTGGACTACTTCTTTAAAGTGACACCAGGCCCGGTGACCTTTGGGACATGGTTTTACCCCCTATAGGAATGTGCGATCATCTTGAAACGTTCAGATCACTTACAACTCAATAGATTCTACCTTCTTGTAATGTTTCAGCCTGATTGGACCTTGTTTTCACACAAATGGACCCAGAATGATGTGAAATTGTGCTTCGTGCAACATAATTCTGGGTGCCATTTACAAACCATAAGTGCTAATGACTCCATTCCTTTTTGTGGTTGTAGGGGCTGTTGGTTGGAGTACATTAAAACAAACCTGATCTCTCTAGGACATTCAGAAGCCAAGTTATAAGCCCACAAATGTGTAACTGGACTACTTCTTTAAATTGACACCAGATCCGGTGACCTTTGAGACATGGTTTGACACCCTATAGGAACGTGTGATCATCTTGAAACGTTCAGATCACTTACAACTCAATAGATTCTACCTTCTTGTAACGTTTCAGCCTGATTGGACCTTGTTTTCACACAAATGGACCCAGAATGATGTGAAATTGTGCTTCGTGCAACATAATTCTGGGTGCCATTTAAAAACCATAAGTGCTAATGACTCAATTCCTTTTTGTGGTTGTAGGGGCGGTTGATTGGAGTATACTAAAACAAGCCTGATCTATCTAGGACATTCAGAAGCCAAGTTATAAACCCTCAAAGGTGTAACTGGACTACTTCTTTAAAGTGACATCAGGCCCGGTGACCTTTGGTACATGGTTTTACCCCCTATAGGAATGTGCGATCATCATGAAACGTTCAGATCACTTACAACTCAATAGATTCTACCTTCTTGTAACATTTCAGCCTGATTGGACCTTGTTTTCACACAAATGGACCCAGAATGATGTGAAATTGTGCTTCATGCAACATAATTCTGGGTGCCATTTACAAACCATAAGTGCTAATGACTCCATTCCTTTTTGTGATTGTAGGGGCTGTTGATTGGAGTACATTAAAACAAACCTGATCTCTCTAGGACATTCAGAAGCCAAGTTAAAAGCCCACAAATGTGTAACTGGACTACTTCTTTAAAGTGACACCAGGCCCGGTGACCTTTGGGACATGGTTTTACCCCCTATAGGAATGTGCTATCATCATGAAATGTTGAGATCACTTACAACTCAATAGATTCTAACTTCTTGTAATGTTTCAGCCTGATTGGACCTTGTTTTCACACAAATGAACCCAGAAAAATGTGAAATTGTGCTTCGTGCAACATAATTCTGGGTGCCATTTAAAAACCATAAGTGCTAATGACTCCATTCCTTTTAGTGGTAACGGGGGCTGTTAATTGGAGTACTCAAAAACAAACCTGACCTCTCTAGGATATTCAGAAGCCATGTTATAAGCCCACAAAGGTGTAACTGGACTACTTCTTTAAAGTGACAACAGGCCCGGTACCATTGGGACATGGTTTTACCCCCTATAGGAATGTGTGATCATCTTGAAACGTTCAGATCACTTACAGCTCAATAGATTCTACCTTCTTGTAACGTTTCAGCCTTATTGGACCTTGTTTTCACACAAATGAACCCAGAATGATGTGAAATTGTGCTTCGTGCAACATAATTCTGGGTGCCATTTAAAAACCATAAGTGCAAATGACTCCATTCCTTTTAGTGGTAACGGGGGCTGTTAATTGGAGTACTCTAAAACAAACCTGACCTCTCTAGGATATTCAGAAGCCAAGTTATAAGCCCACAAAGGTGTAACTGGACTACTTCTTTAAAGTGACACCAGGCCCGGTACCTTTGGGACATGGTTTTACCCCCTATAGGAATGTGTGATCATCATGAAACGTTCAGATCACTTACAACTCAATAGATTCTACCTTCTTGTAACATTTCAGCCTGATTGGACCTTGTTTTCACACAAATGGACCCAGAATGATGTGAAATTGTGCTTCATGCAACATAATTCTGGGTGCCATTTACAAACCATAAGTGCTAATGACTCCATTCCTTTTTGTGATTGTAGGGGCTGTTGATTGGAGTACATTAAAACAAACCTGATCTCTCTAGGACATTCAGAAGCCAAGTTATAAACCCTCAAAGGTGTAACTGGACTACTTCTTTAAAGTGACACCAGGCCCGGTGACCTTTGGGACATGGTTTTACCCCCTATAGGAATGTGCGATCATCATGAAACGTTCAGATCACTTACAACTCAATAGATTCTACCTTCTTGTAACATTTCAGCCTGATTGGACATTGTTTTCACACAAATGGACCCAGAATGATGTGAAATTGTGCTTCATGCAACATAATTCTGGGTGCCATTTACAAACCATAAGTGCTAATGACTCCATTCCTTTTTGTGATTGTAGGGGCTGTTGATTGGAGTACATTAAAACAAACCTGATCTCTCTAGGACATTCAGAAGCCAAGTTATAAGCCCACAAATGTGTAACTGGACTACTTCTTTAAAGTGACACCAGGCCCGGTGACCTTTGGGACATGGTTTTACCCCCTATAGGAATGTGCGATCATCATGAAATGTTGAGATCACTTACAACTCAATAGATTCTAACTTCTTGTAACGTTTCAGCCTGATTGGACCTAGTTTTCACACAAATGAACCCAGAATGATGTGAAATTGTGCTTCGTGCAACATAATTCTGGGTGCCATTTAAAAACCATAAGTGCTAATGACTCCATTCCTTTTAGTGGTAACGGGGGCTGTTAATTGGAGTACTCTAAAACAAACCTGACCTCTCTAGGATATTCAGAAGCCAAGTTATAAGCCCACAAAGGTGTAACTGGACTACTTCTTTAAAGTGACACCAGGCCCAGTACCTTTGGGACATGGTTTTACCCCCTATAGGAATGTGTGATCATCTTGAAACGTTCAGATCACTTACAACTCAATAGATTCTACCTTCTTGTAATGTTTCAGCCTGATTGGACCTTGTTTTCACACAAATGGACCCAGAATGATGTGAAATTGTGCTTCGTGCAACATAATTCTGGGTGCCATTTAAAAACCATAAGTGCTAATGACTCCATTCCTTTTTGTGGTTGTAGGGACTGTTGATTGGAGTATACTAAAACAAACCTGATCTCTCTAGGACATTCAGAAGCCAAGTTATAAGCCCACAAATGTGTAACTGGACTACTTCTTTAAATTGACACCAGATTCGGTGACCTTCGGGACATTGTTTGACCCCCTTAGGAAAGTGCGATCATCTTGAAACGTTCAGATCACTTACAACTCAATAGATTCTACCTTCTTGTAGCGTTTCAGCCTGATTGGACCTTGTTTTCACACAAATGGACCCAGAATGATGTGAAATTGTGCTTCGTGCAACATAATTCTGGGTGCCATTTACAAACCATAAGTGCTAATGACTCCATTCCTTTTTGTGGTTGTAGGGGCTGTTGATTGGAGTACATTAAAACAAACCTGATCTCTCTAGGACATTCAGAAGCCAAGTTATAAGCCCACAAATGTGTAACTGTACTACTTCTTTAAATTGACACCAGATCCGGTGACCTTTGGGACATGTTTTGACCCCCTATAGGAATGTGCGATCATCTTGAAACGTTCAGATCACTTACAACTCAATAGATTCTACCTTCTTGTAATGTTTCAGCCTGATTGGACCTTGTTTTCACACAAATGGACCCAGAATGATGTGAAATTGTGCTTCGTGCAACATAATTCTGGGTGCCATTTACAAACCATAAGTGCTAATGACTCCATTCCTTTTTGTGGTTGTAGGGGCTGTTGATTGGAGTATACTAAAACAAACCTGATCTCTCTAGGACATTCAGAAGCCAAGTTATAAGCCCACAAATGTGTAACTGTACTACTTCTTTAAATTGACACCAGATCCGGTGAACTTTGGGACATGTTTTGACCCCCTATAGGAATGTGCGATCATCTTGAAACGTTCAGATCACTTACAACTCAATAGATTCTACCTTCCTGTAACGTTTCAGCCTGATTGGACCTTGTTTTCACACAAATGAACCCAGAATGATGTGAAATTGTGCTTCGTGCAACATAATTCTGGGTGCCATTTAAAAACCATAAGTGCTAATGACTCCATTCCTTTTTGTGGTTGTGGGGGCTGTTGATTGGAGTATACTAAAACAAACCTGATCTCTCTAGGACATTCGGAAGCCAAGTTATAAGCCCACAAAGGTGTAACTGGACTACTTCTTTAAATTGACACCAGATCCGGTGACCTTTGAGACATGGTTTGACCCCCTTAGGAAAGTGCTATCATCATGAAACGTTCAGATCACTTACAACGCAATAGATTCTACCTTCCTGTAACGTTTCAGCCTGATTGGACCTTGTTTTCACACAAATGAACCCAGAATGATGTGAAATTATGCTTCGTGCAACATAATTCTGGGTGCCATTTAAAAACCATAAGTGCTAATGACTCCATTCCTTTTTGAGGTTGTAGGGGCGGTTGATTGGAGTACACTAAAACAAACCTGATCTCTCTAGGACATTCAGAAGCCAAGTTATAAGCCCTCAAAGGTGTAACTGGACTACTTCTTTAAAGTGACACCAGGCCCGGTGACCTTTGTGACATGGCTTGACCCACTATAGGAATGTGCGATCATCATGAAACGTTCAGATCACTTACAACTCAATAGATTCTACCTTCTTGTAACGTTTTAGCCTGATTGGACCTTGTTTTCACACAAATGAACCCAGAATGATGTGAAATTGTGCTTCGTGCAACATAATTCTGGGTGCCATTTAAAAACCATAAGTGCTAATGACTACATTCCTTTTTGTGGTTGTAGGGGCTGTTGGTCGGAGTACATTAAAACAAACCTGATCTCTCTAGGACATTCAGAAGCCCAGTTATAAGCCCACAAATGTGTAACTGGACTACTTCTTTAAATTGACACCAGATCCGGTGACCTTTGGGACATGGTTTGACCCCTTTAGGAAAGTGCTATCATCATGAAACGTTCAGATAGCTTACAACTCAATAGATTCTACCTTCCTGTAACGTTTCAGCCTGATTGGACCTTGTTTTCACACAAATGAACCCAGAATGATGTGAAATTGTGCTTAGCACAGCATAATTCTGGGTGCCATTTAAAAACCATAAGTGCTAATGACTCCATTCCTTTTTGAGGTTGTAGGGGCTGTTGATTGGAGTACACTAAAACAAACCTGACCTCTCTAGGACATTCAGAAGCCAAGTTATAAGCCCACAAAAGTGTAACTGGACAACTTCTTTAAAGTGACACCAGGCCCGGTGACCTTTGGAACATGGTTTTACCCCCTATAGGAATGTGCGATTATCTTGAAACGTTCAGATCACTTACAACTCAATAGATTCTACCTTCTTGTAGCGTTTCAGCCTGATTGGACCTTGTTTTCACACAAATGGACCCAGAATGATGTGAAATTGTGCTTCGTGCAACATAATTCTGGGTGCCATTTACAAACCATAAGTGCTAATGACTCCATTCATTTTTGTGGTTGTAGGGGCTGTTGATTGGAGTACATTAAAACAAACCTGATCTCTCTAGGACATTCAGAAGCCAAGTTATAAGCCCACAAATGTGTAACTGGACTACTTTAAATTGACACCAGATCCGGTGACCTTTGGGACATGGTTTGACCCCCTTAGGAAAGTGCTATCATCATTAAACGTTCAGATCACTTACAACTCAATAGATTCTACCTTCCTGTAACGTTTCAGCCTGATTTGACCTTGTTTTCACACAAATGGACCCAGAATGATGTGAAATTGTGCTTCGTGCAACATAATTCTGGGTGCCATTTACAAACCATAAGTGCTAATGACTCCATTCCTTTTTGTGGTTGTAGGGGCTGTTGATTGGAGTACATTAAAACAAACCTGATCTCTCTAGGACATTCAGAAGCCAAGTTATAAGCCCGCAAATGTGTAACTGGACTACTTCTTTAAATTGACACCAGATCCGGTGACCTTTGGGACATGGTTTGACCCCCTTAGGAAAGTGCTATCATCATGAAACGTTCAGATCACTTACAACTCAATAGATTCTACCTTCCTGTAACGTTTCAGCCTGATTGGACCTTGTTTTCACACAAATGAACCCAGAATGATGTGAAATTGTGCTTCGTGCAACATAATTCTGGGTGCCATTTAAAAACCATAAGTGCTAATGACTCCATTCCTTTTAGTGGTAACGGGGGCTGTTAATTGGAGTACTCTAAAACAAACCTGACCTCTCTAGGATATTCAGAAGCCAAGTGATAAGCCCACAAACGTGTAACTGGACTACTTCTTTAAAGTGACACCAGGCCCGGTGACCTTTGGGACATGGTTTTACCCCCTATAGGAATGTGCGATCATCTTGAAACGTTCAGATCACTTACAACTCAATAGATTCTACCTTCTTGTAATGTTTCAGCCTGATTGGACCTTGTTTTCACACAAATGGACCCAGAATGATGTGAAATTGTGCTTCGTGCAACATAATTCTGGGTGCCATTTACAAACCATAAGTGCTAATGACTCCATTCCTTTTTGTGGTTGTAGGGGCTGTTGGTTGGAGTACATTAAAACAAACCTGATCTCTCTAGGACATTCAGAAGCCAAGTTATAAGCCCACAAATGTGTAACTGGACTACTTCTTTAAATTGACACCAGATCCGGTGACCTTTGAGACATGGTTTGACACCCTATAGGAACGTGTGATCATCTTGAAACGTTCAGATCACTTACAACTCAATAGATTCTACCTTCTTGTAACGTTTCAGCCTGATTGGACCTTGTTTTCACACAAATGGACCCAGAATGATGTGAAATTGTGCTTCGTGCAACATAATACTGGGTGCCATTTAAAAACCATAAGTGCTAATGACTCAATTCCTTTTTGTGGTTGTAGGGGCGGTTGATTGGAGTATACTAAAACAAGCCTGATCTCTCTAGGACATTCAGAAGCCAAGTTATAAACCCTCAAAGGTGTAACTGGACTACTTCTTTAAAGTGACACCAGGCCCGGTGACCTTTGGTACATGGTTTTACCCCCTATAGGAATGTGCGATCATCATGAAACGTTCAGATCACTTACAACTCAATAGATTCTACCTTCTTGTAACATTTCAGCCTGATTGGACCTTGTTTTCACACAAATGGACCCAGAATGATGTGAAATTGTGCTTCATGCAACATAATTCTGGGTGCCATTTACAAACCATAAGTGCTAATGACTCCATTCCTTTTTGTGATTGTAGGGGCTGTTGATTGGAGTACATTAAAACAAACCTGATCTCTCTAGGACATTCAGAAGCCAAGTTAAAAGCCCACAAATGTGTAACTGGACTACTTCTTTAAAGTGACACCAGGCCCGGTGACCTTTGGGACATGGTTTTACCCCCTATAGGAATGTGCTATCATCATGAAATGTTGAGATCACTTACAACTCAATAGATTCTAACTTCTTGTAATGTTTCAGCCTGATTGGACCTTGTTTTCACACAAATGAACCCAGAAAAATGTGAAATTGTGCTTCGTGCAACATAATTCTGGGTGCCATTTAAAAACCATAAGTGCTAATGACTCCATTCCTTTTAGTGGTAACGGGGGCTGTTAATTGGAGTACTCAAAAACAAACCTGACCTCTCTAGGATATTCAGAAGCCATGTTATAAGCCCACAAAGGTGTAACTGGACTACTTCTTTAAAGTGACAACAGGCCCGGTACCATTGGGACATGGTTTTACCCCCTATAGGAATGTGTGATCATCTTGAAACGTTCAGATCACTTACAGCTCAATAGATTCTACCTTCTTGTAACGTTTCAGCCTTATTGGACCTTGTTTTCACACAAATGGACCCAGAATGATGTGAAATTGTGCTTCGTGCAACATAATTCTGGGTGCCATTTAAAAACCATAAGTGCTAATGACTCCATTCCTTTTTGTGGTTGTAGGGGCTGTTGATTGGAGTATACTAAAACAAACCTGATCTCTCTAGGACATTCAGAAGCCAAGTTATAAACCCTCAAAGGAGTAACTGGACTACTTCTTTAAAGTGACACCAGGCCCGGTGACCTTTGGTACATGGTTTTACCCCCTATAGGAATGTGCGATCATCATGAAACGTTCAGATCACTTACAACTCAATAGATTCTACCTTCTTGTAACATATCAGCCTGATTGGACCTTGTTTTCACACAAATGGACCCAGAATGATGTGAAATTGTGCTTCATGCAACATAATTCTGGGTGCCATTTACAAACCATAAGTGCTAATGACTCCATTCCTTTTTGTGATTGTAGGGGCTGTTGATTGGAGTACATTAAAACAAACCTGATCTCTCTAGGACATTCAGAAGCCAAGTTATAAGCCCACAAATGTGTAACTGGACTACTTCTTTAAAGTGACACCAGGCCCGGTGACCTTTGGGACATGGTTTTACCCCCTATAGGAATGTGCGATCATCATGAAATGTTGAGATCACTTACAACTCAATAGATTCTAACTTCTTGTAATGTTTCAGCCTGATTGGACCTTGTTTTCACACAAATGAACCCAGAAAAATGTGAAATTGTGCTTCGTGCAACATAATTCTGGGTGCCATTTAAAAACCATAAGTGCTAATGACTCCATTCCTTTTAGTGGTAACGGGGGCTGTTAATTGGAGTACTCAAAAACAAACCTGACCTCTCTAGGATATTCAGAAGCCATGTTATAAGCCCACAAAGGTGTAACTGGACTACTTCTTTAAAGTGACAACAGGCCCGGTACCATTGGGACATGGTTTTACCCCCTATAGGAATGTGTGATCATCTTGAAACGTTCAGATCACTTACAGCTCAATAGATTCTACCTTCTTGTAACGTTTCAGCCTTATTGGACCTTGTTTTCACACAAATGAACCCAGAATGATGTGAAATTGTGCTTCGTGCAACATAATTCTGGGTGCCATTTAAAAACCATAAGTGCAAATGACTCCATTCCTTTTAGTGGTAACGGGGGCTGTTAATTGGAGTACTCTAAAACAAACCTGACCTCTCTAGGATATTCAGAAGCCAAGTTATAAGCCCACAAAGGTGTAACTGGACTACTTCTTTAAAGTGACACCAGGCCCGGTACCTTTGGGACATGGTTTTACCCCCTATAGGAATGTGTGATCATCATGAAACGTTCAGATCACTTACAACTCAATAGATTCTACCTTCTTGTAACATTTCAGCCTGATTGGACCTTGTTTTCACACAAATGGACCCAGAATGATGTGAAATTGTGCTTCATGCAACATAATTCTGGGTGCCATTTACAAACCATAAGTGCTAATGACTCCATTCCTTTTTGTGATTGTAGGGGCTGTTGATTGGAGTACATTAAAACAAACCTGATCTCTCTAGGACATTCAGAAGCCAAGTTATAAACCCTCAAAGGTGTAACTGGACTACTTCTTTAAAGTGACACCAGGCCCGGTGACCTTTGGGACATGGTTTTACCCCCTATAGGAATGTGCGATCATCATGAAACGTTCAGATCACTTACAACTCAATAGATTCTACCTTCTTGTAACATTTCAGCCTGATTGGACATTGTTTTCACACAAATGGACCCAGAATGATGTGAAATTGTGCTTCATGCAACATAATTCTGGGTGCCATTTACAAACCATAAGTGCTAATGACTCCATTCCTTTTTGTGATTGTAGGGGCTGTTGATTGGAGTACATTAAAACAAACCTGATCTCTCTAGGACATTCAGAAGCCAAGTTATAAGCCCACAAATGTGTAACGGGACTACTTCTTTAAAGTGACACCAGGCCCGGTGACCTTTGGGACATGGTTTTACCCCCTATAGGAATGTGCGATCATCATGAAATGTTGAGATCACTTACAACTCAATAGATTCTAACTTCTTGTAACGTTTCAGCCTGATTGGACCTAGTTTTCACACAAATGAACCCAGAATGATGTGAAATTGTGCTTCGTGCGACATAATTCTGGGTGCCATTTAAAAACCATAAGTGCTAATGACTCCATTCCTTTTAGTGGTAACGGGGGCTGTTAATTGGAGTACTCTAAAACAAACCTGACCTCTCTAGGATATTCAGAAGCCAAGTTATAAGCCCACAAAGGTGTAACTGGACTACTTCTTTAAAGTGACACCAGGCCCAGTACCTTTGGGACATGGTTTTACCCCCTATAGGAATGTGTGATCATCTTGAAACGTTCAGATCACTTACAACTCAATAGATTCTACCTTCTTGTAATGTTTCAGCCTGATTGGACCTTGTTTTCACACAAATGGACCCAGAATGATGTGAAATTGTGCTTCGTGCAACATAATTCTGGGTGCCATTTAAAAACCATAAGTGCTAATGACTCCATTCCTTTTTGTGGTTGTAGGGACTGTTGATTGGAGTATACTAAAACAAACCTGATCTCTCTAGGACATTCAGAAGCCAAGTTATAAGCCCACAAATGTGTAACTGGACTACTTCTTTAAATTGACACCAGATTCGGTGACCTTCGGGACATTGTTTGACCCCCTTAGGAAAGTGCGATCATCTTGAAACGTTCAGATCACTTACAACTCAATAGATTCTACCTTCTTGTAGCGTTTCAGCCTGATTGGACCTTGTTTTCACACAAATGGACCCAGAATGATGTGAAATTGTGCTTCGTGCAACATAATTCTGGGTGCCATTTACAAACCATAAGTGCTAATGACTCCATTCCTTTTTGTGGTTGTAGGGGCTGTTGATTGGAGTACATTAAAACAATCCTGATCTCTCTAGGACATTCAGAAGCCAAGTTATAAGCCCACAAATGTGTAACTGTACTACTTCTTTAAATTGACACCAGATCCGGTGACCTTTGGGACATGTTTTGACCCCCTATAGGAATGTGCGATCATCTTGAAACGTTCAGATCACTTACAACTCAATAGATTCTACCTTCTTGTAATGTTTCAGCCTGATTGGACCTTGTTTTCACACAAATGGACCCAGAATGATGTGAAATTGTGCTTCGTGCAACATAATTCTGGGTGCCATTTACAAACCATAAGTGCTAATGACTCCATTCCTTTTTGTGGTTGTAGGGGCTGTTGATTGGAGTATACTAAAACAAACCTGATCTCTCTAGGACATTCAGAAGCCAAGTTATAAGCCCACAAATGTGTAACTGTACTACTTCTTTAAATTGACACCAGATCCGGTGAACTTTGGGACATGTTTTGACCCCCTATAGGAATGTGCGATCATCTTGAAACGTTCAGATCACTTACAACTCAATAGATTCTACCTTCCTGTAACGTTTCAGCCTGATTGGACCTTGTTTTCACACAAATGAACCCAGAATGATGTGAAATTGTGCTTCGTGCAACATAATTCTGGGTGCCATTTAAAAACCATAAGTGCTAATGACTCCATTCCTTTTTGTGGTTGTGGGGGCTGTTGATTGGAGTATACTAAAACAAACCTGATCTCTCTAGGACATTCGGAAGCCAAGTTATAAGCCCTCAAAGGTGTAACTGGACTACTTCTTTAAAGTGACACCAGGCCCGGTGACCTTTGTGACATGGCTTGACCCACTATAGGAATGTGCGATCATCATGAAACGTTCAGATCACTTACAACTCAATAGATTCTACCTTCTTGTAACGTTTCAGCCTGATTGGACCTTGTTTTCACACAAATGGACCCAGAATGATGTGAAATTGTGCTTCGTGCAACATAATTCTGGGTGCCATTTACAAACCATAAGTGCTAATGACTCCATTCCTTTTTGTGGTTGTAGGGGCTGTTGATTGGAGTATACTAAAACAAACCTGATCTCTCTAGGACATTCAGAAGCCAAGTTATAAGCCCACAAATGTGTAACTGTACTACTTCTTTAAATTGACACCAGATCCGGTGAACTTTGGGACATGTTTTGACCCCCTATAGGAATGTGCGATCATCTTGAAACGTTCAGATCACTTACAACTCAATAGATTCTACCTTCCTGTAACGTTTCAGCCTGATTGGACCTTGTTTTCACACAAATGAACCCAGAATGATGTGAAATTGTGCTTCGTGCAACATAATTCTGGGTGCCATTTAAAAACCATAAGTGCTAATGACTCCATTCCTTTTTGTGGTTGTGGGGGCTGTTGATTGGAGTATACTAAAACAAACCTGATCTCTCTAGGACATTCGGAAGCCAAGTTATAAGCCCACAAAGGTGTAACTGGACTACTTCTTTAAATTGACACCAGATCCGGTGACCTTTGAGACATGGTTTGACCCCCTTAGGAATGTGCGATCATCATGAAACGTTCAGATCACTTACAACTCAATAGATTCTACCTTCTTGTAACGTTTTAGCCTGATTGGACCTTGTTTTCACACAAATGAACCCAGAATGATGTGAAATTGTGCTTCGTGCAACATAATTCTGGGTGCCATTTAAAAACCATAAGTGCTAATGACTACATTCCTTTTTGTGGTTGTAGGGGCTGTTGGTCGGAGTACATTAAAACAAACCTGATCTCTCTAGGACATTCAGAAGCCCAGTTATAAGCCCACAAATGTGTAACTGGACTACTTCTTTAAATTGACACCAGATCCGGTGACCTTTGGGACATGGTTTGACCCCTTTAGGAAAGTGCTATCATCATGAAACGTTCAGATAGCTTACAACTCAATAGATTCTACCTTCCTGTAACGTTTCAGCCTGATTGGACCTTGTTTTCACACAAATGAACCCAGAATGATGTGAAATTGTGCTTAGCACAGCATAATTCTGGGTGCCATTTAAAAACCATAAGTGCTAATGACTCCATTCCTTTTTGAGGTTGTAGGGGCTGTTGATTGGAGTACACTAAAACAAACCTGACCTCTCTAGGACATTCAGAAGCCAAGTTATAAGCCCACAAAAGTGTAACTGGACAACTTCTTTAAAGTGACACCAGGCCCGGTGACCTTTGGAACATGGTTTTACCCCCTATAGGAATGTGCGATTATCTTGAAACGTTCAGATCACTTACAACTCAATAGATTCTACCTTCTTGTAGCGTTTCAGCCTGATTGGACCTTGTTTTCACACAAATGGACCCAGAATGATGTGAAATTGTGCTTCGTGCAACATAATTCTGGGTGCCATTTACAAACCATAAGTGCTAATGACTCCATTCATTTTTGTGGTTGTAGGGGCTGTTGATTGGAGTACATTAAAACAAACCTGATCTCTCTAGGACATTCAGAAGCCAAGTTATAAGCCCACAAATGTGTAACTGGACTACTTTAAATTGACACCAGATCCGGTGACCTTTGGGACATGGTTTGACCGCCTTAGGAAAGTGCTATCATCATTAAACGTTCAGATCACTTACAACTCAATAGATTCTACCTTCCTGTAACGTTTCAGCCTGATTTGACCTTGTTTTCACACAAATGGACCCAGAATGATGTGAAATTGTGCTTCGTGCAACATAATTCTGGGTGCCATTTACAAACCATAAGTGCTAATGACTCCATTCCTTTTTGTGGTTGTAGGGGCTGTTGATTGGAGTACATTAAAACAAACCTGATCTCTCTAGGACATTCAGAAGCCAAGTTATAAGCCCGCAAATGTGTAACTGGACTACTTCTTTAAATTGACACCAGATCCGGTGACCTTTGGGACATGGTTTGACCCCCTTAGGAAAGTGCTATCATCATGAAACGTTCAGATCACTTACAACTCAATAGATTCTACCTTCCTGTAACGTTTCAGCCTGATTGGACCTTGTTTTCACACAAATGAACCCAGAATGATGTGAAATTGTGCTTCGTGCAACATAATTCTGGGTGCCATTTAAAAACCATAAGTGCTAATGACTCCATTCCTTTTAGTGGTAACGGGGGCTGTTAATTGGAGTACTCTAAAACAAACCTGACCTCTCTAGGATATTCAGAAGCCAAGTGATAAGCCCACAAATGTGTAACTGGACTACTTCTTTAAAGTGACACCAGGCCCGGTGACCTTTGGGACATGGTTTTACCCCCTATAGGAATGTGCGATCATCTTGAAACGTTCAGATCACTTACAACTCAATAGATTCTACCTTCTTGTAATGTTTCAGCCTGATTGGACCTTGTTTTCACACAAATGGACCCAGAATGATGTGAAATTGTGCTTCGTGCAACATAATTCTGGGTGCCATTTACAAACCATAAGTGCTAATGACTCCATTCCTTTTTGTGGTTGTAGGGGCTGTTGGTTGGAGTACATTAAAACAAACCTGATCTCTCTAGGACATTCAGAAGCCAAGTTATAAGCCCACAAATGTGTAACTGGACTACTTCTTTAAATTGACACCAGATCCGGTGACCTTTGAGACATGGTTTGACACCCTATAGGAACGTGTGATCATCTTGAAACGTTCAGATCACTTACAACTCAATAGATTCTACCTTCTTGTAACGTTTCAGCCTGATTGGACCTTGTTTTCACACAAATGGACCCAGAATGATGTGAAATTGTGCTTCGTGCAACATAATTCTGGGTGCCATTTAAAAACCATAAGTGCTAATGACTCAATTCCTTTTTGTGGTTGTAGGGGCGGTTGATTGGAGTATACTAAAACAAGCCTGATCTCTCTAGGACATTCAGAAGCCAAGTTATAAACCCTCAAAGGTGTAACTGGACTACTTCTTTAAAGTGACACCAGGCCCGGTGACCTTTGGTACATGGTTTTACCCCCTATAGGAATGTGCGATCATCATGAAACGTTCAGATCACTTACAACTCAATAGATTCTACCTTCTTGTAACATTTCAGCCTGATTGGACCTTGTTTTCACACAAATGGACCCAGAATGATGTGAAATTGTGCTTCATGCAACATAATTCTGGGTGCCATTTACAAACCATAAGTGCTAATGACTCCATTCCTTTTTGTGATTGTAGGGGCTGTTGATTGGAGTACATTAAAACAAACCTGATCTCTCTAGGACATTCAGAAGCCAAGTTAAAAGCCCACAAATGTGTAACTGGACTACTTCTTTAAAGTGACACCAGGCCCGGTGACCTTTGGGACATGGTTTTACCCCCTATAGGAATGTGCTATCATCATGAAATGTTGAGATCACTTACAACTCAATAGATTCTAACTTCTTGTAATGTTTCAGCCTGATTGGACCTTGTTTTCACACAAATGAACCCAGAAAAATGTGAAATTGTGCTTCGTGCAACATAATTCTGGGTGCCATTTAAAAACCATAAGTGCTAATGACTCCATTCCTTTTAGTGGTAACGGGGGCTGTTAATTGGAGTACTCAAAAACAAACCTGACCTCTCTAGGATATTCAGAAGCCATGTTATAAGCCCACAAAGGTGTAACTGGACTACTTCTTTAAAGTGACAACAGGCCCGGTACCATTGGGACATGGTTTTACCCCCTATAGGAATGTGTGATCATCTTGAAACGTTCAGATCACTTACAGCTCAATAGATTCTACCTTCTTGTAACGTTTCAGCCTTATTGGACCTTGTTTTCACACAAATGGACCCAGAATGATGTGAAATTGTGCTTCGTGCAACATAATTCTGGGTGCCATTTAAAAACCATAAGTGCTAATGACTCCATTCCTTTTTGTGGTTGTAGGGGCTGTTGATTGGAGTATACTAAAACAAACCTGATCTCTCTAGGACATTCAGAAGCCAAGTTATAAACCCTCAAAGGAGTAACTGGACTACTTCTTTAAAGTGACACCAGGCCCGGTGACCTTTGGTACATGGTTTTACCCCCTATAGGAATGTGCGATCATCATGAAACGTTCAGATCACTTACAACTCAATAGATTCTACCTTCTTGTAACATATCAGCCTGATTGGACCTTGTTTTCACACAAATGGACCCAGAATGATGTGAAATTGTGCTTCATGCAACATAATTCTGGGTGCCATTTACAAACCATAAGTGCTAATGACTCCATTCCTTTTTGTGATTGTAGGGGCTGTTGATTGGAGTACATTAAAACAAACCTGATCTCTCTAGGACATTCAGAAGCCAAGTTATAAGCCCACAAATGTGTAACTGGACTACTTCTTTAAAGTGACACCAGGCCCGGTGACCTTTGGGACATGGTTTTACCCCCTATAGGAATGTGCGATCATCATGAAATGTTGAGATCACTTACAACTCAATAGATTCTAACTTCTTGTAACGTTTCAGCCTGATTGGACCTTGTTTTCACACAAATGAACCCAGAATGATGTGAAATTGTGCTTCGTGCAACATAATTCTGGGTGCCATTTAAAAACCATAAGTGCTAATGACTCCATTCCTTTTAGTGGTAACTGGGGCTGTTAATTGGAGTACTCTAAAACAAACCTGACCTCTCTAGGATATTCAGAAGCCAAGTTATAAGCCCACAAAGGTGTAACTGGACTACTTCTTTAAAGTGACACCAGGCCCGGTACCTTTGGGACATGGTTTTACCCCCTGTAGGAATGTGTGATCATCTTGAAACATTCAGATCACTTACAACTCAATAGATTCTACCTTCTTGTAATGTTTCAGCCTGATTGGACCTTGTTTTCACACAAATGGACCCAGAATGATGTGAAATTGTGCTTCGTGCAACATAATTCTGGGTGCCATTTGAAAACCATAAGTGCTAATGACTCCATTCCTTTTTGTGGTTGTAGGGACTGTTGATTGGAGTATACTAAAACAAACCTGATCTCTCTAGGACATTCAGAAGCCAAGTTATAAGCCCACAAATGTGTAACTGGACTACTTCTTTAAATTGACACCAGATTCGGTGACCTTCGGGACATTGTTTGACCCCCTTAGGAAAGTGCGATCATCTTGAAACGTTCAGATCACTTACAACTCAATAGATTCTACCTTCTTGTAGCGTGTCAGCCTGATTGGACCTTGTTTTCACACAAATGGACCCAGAATGATGTGAAATTGTGCTTCGTGCAACATAATTCTGGGTGCCATTTACAAACCATAAGTGCTAATGACTCCATTCCTTTTTGTGGTTGTAGGGGCTGTTGATTGGAGTACATTAAAACAAACCTTATCTCTCTAGGACATTCAGAAGCCAAGTTATAAGCCCACAAATGTGTAACTGTACTACTTCTTTAAATTGACACCAGATCCGGTGACCTTTGGGACATGTTTTGACCCCCTATAGGAATGTGCGATCATCTTGAAACGTTCAGATCACTTAAAACTCAATAGATTCTACCTTCTTGTAATGTTTCAGCCTGATTGGACCTTGTTTTCACACAAATGGACCCAGAATGATGTGAAATTGTGCTTCGTGCAACATAATTCTGGGTGCCATTTAAAAACCATAAGTGCTAATGACTCCATTCCTTTTTGTGGTTGTAGGGACTGTTGATTGGAGTATACTAAAACAAACCTGATCTCTCTAGGACATTCAGAAGCCAAGTTATAAGCCCACAAATGTGTAACTGGACTACTTCTTTAAATTGACACCAGATTCGGTGACCTTCGGGACATTGTTTGACCCCCTTAGGAAAGTGCGATCATCTTGAAACGTTCAGATCACTTACAACTCAATAGATTCTACCTTCTTGTAGCGTGTCAGCCTGATTGGACCTTTTTTCACACAAATGGACCCAGAATGATGTGAAATTGTGCTTCGTGCAACATAATTCTGGGTGCCATTTACAAACCATAAGTGCTAATGACTCCATTCCTTTTTGTGGTTGTAGGGGCTGTTGATTGGAGTACATTAAAACAAACCTGATCTCTCTAGGACATTCAGAAGCCAAGTTATAAGCCCACAAATGTGTAACTGTACTACTTCTTTAAATTGACACCAGATCCGGTGACCTTTGGGACATGTTTTGACCCCCTATAGGAATGTGCGATCATCTTGAAACGTTCAGATCACTTACAACTCAATAGATTCTACCTTCTTGTAATGTTTCAGCCTGATTGGACCTTGTTTTCACACAAATGGACCCAGAATGATGTGAAATTGTGCTTCGTGCAACATAATTCTGGGTGCCATTTACAAACCATAAGTGCTAAGGACTCCATTCCTTTTTGTGGTTGTAGGGGCTGTTGATTGGAGTATACTAAAACAAACCTGATCTCTCTAGGACATTCAGAAGCCAAGTTATAAGCCCACAAATGTGTAACTGTACTTCTTCTTTAAATTGACACCAGATCCGGTGACCTTTGGGACATGTTTTGACCCCCTATAGGAATGTGCGATCATCTTGAAACGTTCAGATCACTTATAACTCAATAGATTCTACCTTCCTGTAACGTTTCAGCCTGATTTGACCTTGTTTTCACACAAATGAACCCAGAATGATGTGAAATTGTGCTTCGTTTAACATAATTCTGGGTGCCATTTAAAAACCATAAGTGCTAATGACTCCATTCCTTTTTGTGGTTGTAGGGGCTGTTGGTCGGAGTACATTAAAACAAACCTGATCTCTCTAGGACATTCAGAAGCCAAGTTATAAGCCCACAAATGTGTAACTGGACTACTTCTTTAAATTGACACCAGATCCGGTGACCTTTGGGACATGGTTTGACCCCTTTAGGAAAGTGCTATCATCATGAAACGTTCAGATCACTTACAACTCAATAGATTCTACCTTCCTGTAACGTTTCAGCCTGATTGGACCTTGTTTTCACACAAATGAACCCAGAATGATGTGAAATTGTGCTTCGTGCAACATAATTCTGGGTGCCATTTACAAACCATAAGTGCTAATGACTCCATTCCTTTTTGTGGTTGTAGGGGCTGTTGATTGGAGTACATTAAAACAAACCTGATCTCTCTAGGACATTCAGAAGCCAAGTTATAAGCCCACAAATGTGTAACTGGACTACTTCTTTAAATTGACACCAGATCCGGTGACCTTTGGGACATGGTTTGACCCCCTTAGGAAAGTGCTATCATCATGAAACGTTCAGATCCCTTACAACTCAATAGATTCTACCTTCCTGTAACGTTTCAGCCTGATTGGACCTTGTTTTCACACAAATGAACCCAGAATGATGTGAAATTGTGCTTCGTGCAACATAATTCTGGGTGCCATTTACAAACCATAAGTGCTAATGACTCCATTCCTTTTTGTGGTTGTAGGGGCTGTTGATTGGAGTACATTAAAACAAACCTGATCTCTCTAGGAAATTCAGAAGCCAAGTTATAAGCCCACAAATGTGTAACTGGACTACTTCTTTAAATTGACACCAGATCCGGTGACCTTTGGGACATGGTTTGACCCCCTTAGGAAAGTGCTATCATCATGAAACGTTCAGATCACTTACAACTCAAAAGATTCTACCTTCCTGTAACGTTTCAGCCTGATTGGACCTTGTTTTCACACAAATGAACCCAGAATGATGTGAAATTGTGCTTAGCACAGCATAATTCTGGGTGCCATTTACAAACCATAAGTGCTAATGACTCCATTCCTTTTTGTGGTTGTAGGGGCTGTTGATTGGAGAACACTAAAACAAACCTAACCTCTCTAGGACATTCAGAAGCCAAGTTATAAGCCCACAAATGTGTAACTGGACTACTTCTTTAAAGTGACACCAGGCCCGGTGACCTTTGGGACATAGTTTTACCACCTATAGGAATGAGCGATCATCTTGAAACGTTCAGATCACTTACAACTCAATAGATTCTACCTTCTTGTAGCGTTTCAGCCTGATTGGACCTTGTTTTCACAAAAATTGACCCAGAATGATGTGAAATTTTGCTTCGTGCAACATAATTCTGGGTGCCATTTACAAACCATAAGTGCTAATGACTCTATTCCTTTTTGTGGTTGTAGGGGCTGTTGATTGGAGTACACTAAAACAAACCTGACCTCTCTAGGACATTCAGAAGCCAAGTTATAAGCCCACAAATGTGTAACTGGACTACTTCTTTAAAGTGACACCAGATCCGGTGACCTTTGGGACATGGTTTGACCCCCTTAGGAAAGTGCTATCATCATGAAACGTTCAGATCACTTACAACTCAATAGATTCTACCTTCCTGTAACGTTTCAGCCTGAATGGACCTTGTTTTCACGCAAATGAACCCAGAATGATGTGAAATTGTGATTCGTGCAACATAATTCTGGGTGCCATTTACAAACCATAAGTGCTAATGACTCCATTCCT
Source organism: Nothobranchius furzeri (assembly GCF_043380555.1). Classification (NCBI taxonomy): domain Eukaryota; kingdom Metazoa; phylum Chordata; class Actinopteri; order Cyprinodontiformes; family Nothobranchiidae; genus Nothobranchius; species Nothobranchius furzeri. Next base: position 40,440,643 of record NC_091742.1, read on the forward strand.
TTTTTTGGTTTTAGGGGCTGTTGATTGGAGTACACTAAAACAAACCTAACCTCTCTAGGACATTCAGAAGCCAAGTTATAAGCCCACAAAGGTGTAACTGGACTACTTCTTTAAAGTGACACCAGGCCCGGTGACCTTTGGGACATGGTTTTACCCCCTATAGGAATGAGCGATCATCTTGAAACGTTCAGATCACTTACAACTCAATAGATTCTACCTTCTTGTAGCGTTTCAGCCTCATTGGACCTTGTTTTCACACAAATGGACCCAGAATGATGTGAAATTGTGCTTCGTGCAAAATAATTCTGGGTGCCATTTACAAACCATAAGTGCTAATGACTCCATTCCTTTTTGTGGTTGTAGGGGCTGTTGATTGGAGTACACTAAACAAACCTGACCTCTCTAGGACATTCAGAAGCCAAGTTATAAGCCCACAAATGTGTAACTGGACTACTTCTTTAAAGTGACACCAGATCCGGTGACCTTTGGGACATGGTTTGACCCCCTGAATATCCTAAAGAGGTCAGGTTTGTTTTAGTGTACTCCAATCAACAGCCCCTACAACCACAAAAAGGAATGGAGTCATTAGCACTTATGTTTGTAAATGGCACCCAGAATTATGTTGCACGAAGCACAATTTCACATCATTCTGGGTTCATTTGTGTGAAAACAAGGTCCAATAAGGCTGAAACGTTACAGGAAGGTAGAATCTATTGAGTTGTAAGTGATCTGAATGTTTCATGATGATAGCACTTTCCTAAGGGGGTCAAACCATGTCCCAAAGGTCACCGGATCTGGTGTCAATTTAAAGAAGTAATCCAGTTAAACATTTGTGGGCTTATAACTTGGCTTCTGAATGTCCTAGAGACATCAGGTTTGTTTTAGTGTACTCCAGTCAACATCCCCTACAACCTCAAAAAGGAATGGAGTCATTAGCACTTATGGTTTTTAAATGGCACCCAGAATTATGCTGCACTAAGCACAATTTCACATCATTCTGGGTTCATTTGTGTGAAAACAAGGTCCAATCAGGCTGAAACGTTACAGGAAGGTAGAATCTATTGAGTTGTAAGTGATCTGAACGTTTCATGATGATAGCCTTTTCCTAAGGGGGTCAAACCATGTCCCAAAGGTCACCGGGCCTGGTGTCACTTTAAAGAAGTTGTCCAGTTACACCTTTGTGGGCTTATAACTTGGCTTCTGAATGTCCTAGAGAGGTTAGGTTTGTTTTAGTGTGCTCCAATCAACAGCCCCTAAAACCAAAAAAAGGAATGGAGTCATTAGCACTTATGGTTTGTAAATGGCACCCAGAATTATGTTGCACTAAGCACAATTTCACATCATTCTGGGTTCATTTGTGTGAAAACAAGGTCCAATCAGGCTGAAACGTTACAGGAAGGTAGAATCTATTGAGTTGTAAGTGATCTGAACGTTTCATGATGATAGCCTTTTCCTAAGGGGGTCAAACCATGTCCCAAAGGTCACCGGGCCTGGTGTCACTTTAAAGAAGTTGTCCAGTTACACCTTTGTGGGCTTATAACTTGGCTTCTGAATGTCCTAGAGAGGTTAGGTTTGTTTTAGTGTGCTCCAATCAACAGCCCCTAAAACCAAAAAAAGGAATGGAGTCATTAGCACTTATGGTTTGTAAATGGCACCCAGAATTATGTTGCACGAAGCACAATTTCACATCATTCTGGGTTCATTTGCGTGAAAACAAGGTCCATTCAGGCTGAAACATTACAGGAAGGTAGAATCTATTAAGTTGTAAGTGATCTGAACATTTCATGATGATAGCACTTTCCTAAGGGGGTCAAACCATGTCCCAAAGGTCACCGGATCTGGTGTCACTTTAAAGAAGTAGTCCAGTTACACATTTGTGGGCTTATAACTTGGCTTCTGAATGTCCAAGAGAGTTCAGGTTTGTTTTGTTCTCCAATCAACAGCCCCTACAACCACAAAAAGGAATGGAGTCATTAGCACTTATCGTTTTTAAATGGCACCCAGAATTATGTTGCACGAAGCAAAATTTCACATAATTCTGTGTTCATTTGTAGGAAAACAAGGTCCAATCAGGCTGAAACTTTACAGAAAGGTAGAATCTATTGAGTTGTAAGTGATCTGAACGTTTCATGATGATAGCACTTTCCTAAGGGGGTCAAACCATGTCCCAAAGGTCACCGGATCTGGTGTCAATTTAAAGAAGCAGTCCAGTTACACATTTGTGGGCTTATAACTTGGCTTCTGAATGTCCTAGAGAGATCAGGTTTGTTTTAATGTACTCCAATCAACAGCCCCTACAACCACAAAAAGTAATGGAGTCATTAGCACTTATGGTTTGTAAATGGCACCCAGAATTATTTTGCACGAAGCACAATTTCACATCATTCTGGGTCCATTTGTGTGAAAACAAGGTCCAATCAGGCTGAAACGCTACAAGACGGTAGAATCTATTGAGTTGTAAGTGATCTGAACATTTCAAGATGATCGCTCATTCCTATAGGGGGTAAAACCATGTCCCAAAGGTCACCGGATCTGGTGTCAATTTAAAGAAGTAGTCCAGTTACACCTTTGTGGGCTTATAACTTGGCTTCTGAAAGTCCTAGAGAGGTTAGGTTTGTTTTAGTGTACTACAATCAACAGCCCCTAAAACCAAAAAAAGGAATGGAGTCATTAGCACTTATGGTTTGTAAATGGCACCCAGAATTATGTTGCACGATACACAATTTCACATCATTCTGGGTTCATTTGTGTGAAAACAAGGTCCATTCAGGCTGAAACGTTACAGGAAGGTAGAATCTATTGAGTTGTAAGTGATCTGAACATTTCATGATGATAGCACTTTCCTAAGGGGGTCAAACCATGTCCCAAAGGTCACCGGATCTGGTGTCACTTTAAAGAAGTAGTCCAGTTACACATTTGTGGGCTTATAACTTTGCTTCTGAATGTCCTAGAGAGGTCAGGTTTGTTTAGTGTACTCCAATCAACAGCCCCTACAACCACAAAAAGGAATGGAGTCATTAGCACTTATGGTTTGTAAATGGCACCCAGAATTATTTTGCATGAAGCACAATTTCACATCATTCTGGGTCCATTTGTGTGAAAACAAGGTCCAATCAGGCTGAAACGCTACAAGAAGGTAGAATCTATTGAGTTGTAAGTGATCTGAACGTTTCAAGATGATCGCTCATTCCTATAGGGGGTAAAACCATGTCCCAAAGGTCACCGGGCCTGGTGTCACTTTAAAGAAGTAGTCCAGTTACACCTTTGTGGGCTTATAACTTGGCTTCTGAATGTCCTAGAGAGGTTAGGTTTGTTTTAGTGTTCTCCAATCAACAGCCCCTACAACCACAAAAAGGAATGGAGTAATTAGCACTTATGGTTTGTAAATGGCACCCAGAATTATGTTGCACGAAGCACAATTTCACATCATTCTGGGTTCATTTGTGTGAAAACAAGGTCCAATCAGGCTGAAACGTTACAGGAAGGTAGAATCTATTGAGTTGTAAGTGATCTGAATGTTTCATGATGATAGCACTTTCCTAAGGGGGTCAAACCATGTCCCAAAGGTCACCGGATCTGGTGTCAATTTAAAGTAGTAGTCCAGTTACACATTTGTGGGCTTATAACTTGACTTCTGACTGTCCTAGAGAGATCAGGTTTGTTTTAATGTACTCCAATCAACAGCCCCTACAACCACAAAAAGGAATGGAGTCATTAGCACTTATGGTTTGTAAAGGGCACCCAGAATTATGTTGCACGAAGCATAATTTCACATCATTCTGGGTCCATTTGTGTGAAAACAAGGTCCAATCAGGCTGAAACGTTACAAGAAGGTAGAATCTATTGAGTTGTAAGTGATCTGAACGTTTCAAGATGATCGCACATTCCTATAGGGGGTAAAACCATGTCCCAAAGGTCACCGGGCCTGGTGTCACTTTAAAGAAGTTGTCCAGTTACACCTTTGTGGGCTTATAACTGGGCTTCTGAATGTCCTAGAGAGGTCAGGTTTGTTTTAGTGTACTCCAATCAACAGCCCCTACAACCACAAAAAGGAATGGAGTCATTAGCACTTATGTTTGTAAATGGCACCCAGAATTATGTTGCACGAAGCACAATTTCACATCATTCTGGGTCCATTTGTGTGAAAACAAGGTCCAATAAGGCTGAAACATTACAAGAAGGTAGAATCTATTGAGTTGTAAGTGATCTGAACGTTTCAAGATGATCGCTCATTCCTATAGGGGGTAAAACCATGTCCCAAAGGTCACCGTGCCTGGTGTCACTTTAAAGAAGTAGTCCAGTTACACCTTTGTGGGCTTATAACTTGGCTTCTGAATGTCCTAGAGAGATCAGGTTTTTTTTTGTGTACTCCAATCAACAGCCCCTAAAACCAAAAAAGAGGAATGGAGTCATTAGCACTTATGGTTTGTAAATGGCACCCAGAATTATGTTGCACGAATCACAATTTCACATCATTCTGGGTTCATTCGCGTGAAAACAAGGTCCATTCAGGCTGAAACATTACAGGAAGGTAGAATCTATTGAGTTGTAAGTGATCTGAACGTTTCATGATGATAGCACTTTCCTAAGGGGGTCAAACCATGTCCCAAAGGTCACCGGATCTGGTGTCACTTTAAAGAAGTAGTCCAGTTACACATTTGTGGGCTTATAACTTGGCTTCTGAATGTCCTAGAGAGGTCAGGTTTGTTTTACTGTACTCCAATCAACAGCCCCTACAACCACAAAAAGGAATGGAGTCATTAGCACTTATGGTTTGTAAATGGCACCCAGAATTATGTTGCACGAAGCACAATTTCACATCATTCTGGGTCCATTTGTGTGAAAACAAGGTCCAATCAGGCTGAAACACTACAAGAAGGTAGAATCTATTGAGTTGTAAGTGATTTGAACGTTTCAAGATGATCGCTCATTCCTATATGGGGTAAAACCATGTCCCAAAGGTCACCGGGCCTGGTGTCACTTTAAAGAAGTAGTCCAGTTACACCTTTGTGGGCTTATAACTTGGCTTCTGAATGTCCTAGAGAGGTTAGGTTTGTTTTAGTGTTCTCCAATCAACAGCCCCTACAACCACAAAAAGGAATGGAGTCATTAGCACTTATGGTTTGTAAATGGCACCCAGAATTATGTTGCACGAAGCACAATTTCACATCATTCTGGGTTCATTTGTGTGAAAACAAGGTCCAATCAGGCTGAAACGTTACAGGAAGGTAGAATCTATTGAGTTGTAAGTGATCTGAACGTTTCATGATGATAGCACTTTCCTAAAGGGGTCAAACCATGTCCCAAAGGTCACCGGATCTGGTGTCAATTTAAAGAAGTTGTCCAGTTACACATTTGTGGGCTCATAACTTGGCTTCTGAATGTCCTAGAGAGATCAGGTTTGTTTTAATGTACTCCGACCAACAGCCCCTACAACCACAAAAAGGAATGGAGTCATTAGCACTTATGGTTTGTAAATGGCACCCAGAATTATGTTGCACGAAGCACAATTTCACATCATTCTGGGTTCATTTGTGTGAAAACAAGGTCCAATCAGGCTGAAACGTTACAAGAAGGTAGAATCTATTGAGTTGTAAGTGATCTGAACGTTTCATGATGATCACACATTCCTATAGCGGGTCAAGCCATGTCACAAAGGTCACCGGGCCTGGTGTCACTTTAAAGAAGTAGTCCAGTTACACCTTTGAGGGCTTATAACTTGGCTTCTGAATGTCCTAGATTGATCAGGTTTGTTTTAGTGTACTCCAATCAACCGCCCCTACAACCTCAAAAAGGAATGGAGTCATTAGCACTTATGGTTTGTAAATGGCACCCAGAATTATGTTGCACGAATCACAATTTCACATCATTCTGGGTTCATTCGCGTGAAAACAAGGTCCATTCAGGCTGAAACATTACAGGAAGGTAGAATCTATTGAGTTGTAAGTGATCTGAACGTTTCATGATGATAGCACTTTCCTAAGGGGGTCAAACCATGTCCCAAAGGTCACCGGATCTGGTGTCACTTTAAAGAAGTAGTCCAGTTACACATTTGTGGGCTTATAACTTGGCTTCTGAATGTCCTAGAGAGGTCAGGTTTGTTTTACTGTACTCCAATCAACAGCCCCTACAACCACAAAAAGGAATGGAGTCATTAGCACTTATGGTTTGTAAAGGGCACCCAGAATTATGTTGCACGAAGCATAATTTCACATCATTCTGGGTCCATTTGTGTGAAAACAAGGTCCAATCAGGCTGAAACGTTACAGGAAGGTAGAATCTATTGAGTTGTAAGTGATCTGAACATTTCATGATGATAGCACTTTCCTAAGGGGGTCAAACCATGTCCCAAAGGTCACCGGATCTGGTGTCACTTTAAAGAAGTAGTCCAGTTACACATTTGTGGGCTTATAACTTTGCTTCTGAATGTCCTAGAGAGGTCAGGTTTGTTTAGTGTACTCCAATCAACAGCCCCTACAACCACAAAAAGGAATGGAGTCATTAGCACTTATGGTTTGTAAATGGCACCCAGAATTATTTTGCACGAAGCACAATTTCACATCATTCTGGGTCCATTTGTGTGAAAACAAGGTCCAATCAGGCTGAAACGCTACAAGAAGGTAGAATCTATTGAGTTGTAAGTGATCTGAACGTTTCAAGATGATCGCTCATTCCTATAGGGGGTAAAACCATGTCCCAAAGGTCACCGGGCCTGGTGTCACTTTAAAGAAGTAGTCCAGTTACACCTTTGTGGGCTTATAACTTGGCTTCTGAATGTCCTAGAGAGGTTAGGTTTGTTTTAGTGTTCTCCAATCAACAGCCCCTACAACCACAAAAAGGAATGGAGTAATTAGCACTTATGGTTTGTAAATGGCACCCAGAATTATGTTGCACGAAGCACAATTTCACATCATTCTGGGTTCATTTGTGTGAAAACAAGGTCCAATCAGGCTGAAACGTTACAGGAAGGTAGAATCTATTGAGTTGTAAGTGATCTGAATGTTTCATGATGATAGCACTTTCCTAAGGGGGTCAAACCATGTCCCAAAGGTCACCGGATCTGGTGTCAATTTAAAGTAGTAGTCCAGTTACACATTTGTGGGCTTATAACTTGACTTCTGAATGTCCTAGAGAGATCAGGTTTGTTTTAATGTACTCCAATCAACAGCCCCTACAACCACAAAAAGGAATGGAGTCATTAGCACTTATGGTTTGTAAAGGGCACCCAGAATTATGTTGCACGAAGCATAATTTCACATCATTCTGGGTCCATTTGTGTGAAAACAAGGTCCAATCAGGCTGAAACGTTACAAGAAGGTAGAATCTATTGAGTTGTAAGTGATCTGAACGTTTCAAGATGATCGCACATTCCTATAGGGGGTAAAACCATGTCCCAAAGGTCACCGGGCCTGGTGTCACTTTAAAGAAGTTGTCCAGTTACACCTTTGTGGGCTTATAACTGGGCTTCTGAATGTCCTAGAGAGGTCAGGTTTGTTTTAGTGTACTCCAATCAACAGCCCCTACAACCACAAAAAGGAATGGAGTCATTAGCACTTATGTTTGTAAATGGCACCCAGAATTATGTTGCACGAAGCACAATTTCACATCATTCTGGGTCCATTTGTGTGAAAACAAGGTCCAATAAGGCTGAAACATTACAAGAAGGTAGAATCTATTGAGTTGTAAGTGATCTGAACGTTTCAAGATGATCGCTCATTCCTATAGGGGGTAAAACCATGTCCCAAAGGTCAACGTGCCTGGTGTCACTTTAAAGAAGTAGTCCAGTTACACCTTTGTGGGCTTATAACTTGGCTTCTGAATGTCCTAGAGAGATCAGGTTTGTTTTAGTGTACTCCAATCAACAGCCCCTAAAACCAAAAAAAGGAATGGAGTCATTAGCACTTATGGTTTGTAAATGGCACCCAGAATTATGTTGCACGAATCACAATTTCACATCATTCTGGGTTCATTCGCGTGAAAACAAGGTCCATTCAGGCTGAAACTTTACAGGAAGGTAGAATCTATTGAGTTGTAAGTGATCTGAACGTTTCATGATGATAGCACTTTCCTAAGGGGGTCAAACCATGTCCCAAAGGTCACCGGATCTGGTGTCACTTTAAAGAAGTAGTCCAGTTACACATTTGTGGGCTTATAACTTGGCTTCTGAATGTCCTAGAGAGGTCAGGTTTGTTTTACTGTACTCCAATCAACAGCCCCTACAACCACAAAAAGGAATGGAGTCATTAGCACTTATGGTTTGTAAATGGCACCCAGAATTATGTTGCACGAAGCACAATTTCACATCATTCTGGGTCCATTTGTGTGAAAACAAGGTCCAATCAGGCTGAAACACTACAAGAAGGTAGAATCTATTGAGTTGTAAGTGATTTGAACATTTCAAGATGATCGCTCATTCCTATATGGGGTAAAACCATGTCCCAAAGGTCACCGGGCCTGGTGTCACTTTAAAGAAGTAGTCCAGTTACACCTTTGTGGGCTTATAACTTGGCTTCTGAATGTCCTAGAGAGGTTAGGTTTGTTTTAGTGTTCTCCAATCAACAGCCCCTACAACCACAAAAAGGAATGGAGTCATTAGCACTTATGGTTTGTAAATGGCACCCAGAATTATGTTGCACGAAGCACAATTTCACATCATTCTGGGTTCATTTGTGTGAAAACAAGGTCCAATCAGGCTGAAACGTTACAGGAAGGTAGAATCTATTGAGTTGTAAGTGATCTGAACGTTTCATGATGATAGCACTTTCCTAAAGGGGTCAAACCATGTCCCAAAGGTCACAGGATCTGGTGTCAATTTAAAGAAGTTGTCCAGTTACACATTTGTGGGCTCATAACTTGGCTTCTGAATGTCCTAGAGAGATCAGGTTTGTTTTAATGTACTCCGACCAACAGCCCCTACAACCACAAAAAGGAATGGAGTCATTAGCACTTATGGTTTGTAAATGGCACCCAGAATTATGTTGCACGAAGCACAATTTCACATCATTCTGGGTTCATTTGTGTGAAAACAAGGTCCAATCAGGCTGAAACGTTACAAGAAGGTAGAATCTATTGAGTTGTAAGTGATCTGAACGTTTCATGATGATCGCACATTCCTATAGCGGGTCAAGCCATGTCACAAAGGTCACCGGGCCTGGTGTCACTTTAAAGAAGTAGTCCAGTTACACCTTTGAGGGCTTATAACTTGGCTTCTGAATGTCCTAGATTGATCAGGTTTGTTTTAGTGTACTCCAATCAACTGCCCCTACAACCTCAAAAAGGAATGGAGTCATTAGCACTCATGGTTTGTAAATGGCACCCAGAATTATGTTGCACGAATCACAATTTCACATCATTCTGTGTTCATTCGCGTGAAAACAAGGTCCATTCAGGCTGAAACATTACAGGAAGGTAGAATCTATTGAGTTGTAAGTGATCTGAACGTTTCATGATGATAGCACTTTCCTAAGGGGGTCAAACCATGTCCCAAAGGTCACCGGATCTGGTGTCACTTTAAAGAAGTAGTCCAGTTACACATTTGTGGGCTTATAACTTGGCTTCTGAATGTCCTAGAGAGGTCAGGTTTGTTTTACTGTACTCCAATCAACAGCCCCTACAACCACAAAAAGGAATGGAGTCATTAGCACTTATGGTTTGTAAAGGGCACCCAGAATTATGTTGCACGAAGCATAATTTCACATCATTCTGGGTCCATTTGTGTGAAAACAAGGTCCAATCAGGCTGAAACGTTACAAGAAGGTAGAATCTATTGAGTTGTAAGTGATCTGAACGTTTCAAGATGATCGCACATTCCTATAGGGGGTCAAACCATGTCCCAAAGGTCACCGGATCTGGTGTCACTTTAAAGAAGTAGTCCTGTTACACATTTGTGGGCTTATAACTGGGCTTCTGAATGTCCTAGAGAGGTCAGGTTTGTTTTACTGTACTCCAATCAACAGCCCCTACAACCACAAAAAGGAATGGAGTCATTAGCACTTATGGTTTGTAAATGGCACCCAGAATTATGTTGCACGAAGCACAATTTCACATCATTCTGGGTCCATTTGTGTGAAAACAAGGTCCAATCAGGCTGAAACACTACAAGAAGGTAGAATCTATTGAGTTGTAAGTGATTTGAACATTTCAAGATGATCGCTCATTCCTATATGGGGTAAAACCATGTCCCAAAGGTCACCGGGCCTGGTGTCACTTTAAAGAAGTAGTCCAGTTACACCTTTGTGGGCTTATAACTTGGCTTCTGAATGTCCTAGAGAGGTTAGGTTTGTTTTAGTGTTCTCCAATCAACAGCCCCTACAACCACAAAAAGGAATGGAGTCATTAGCACTTATGGTTTGTAAATGGCACCCAGAATTATGTTGCACGAAGCACAATTTCACATCATTCTGGGTTCATTTGTGTGAAAACAAGGTCCAATCAGGCTGAAACGTTACAGGAAGGTAGAATCTATTGAGTTGTAAGTGATCTGAACGTTTCATGATGATAGCACTTTCCTAAAGGGGTCAAACCATGTCCCAAAGGTCACAGGATCTGGTGTCAATTTAAAGAAGTTGTCCAGTTACACATTTGTGGGCTCATAACTTGGCTTCTGAATGTCCTAGAGAGATCAGGTTTGTTTTAATGTACTCCGACCAACAGCCCCTACAACCACAAAAAGGAATGGAGTCATTAGCACTTATGGTTTGTAAATGGCACCCAGAATTATGTTGCACGAAGCACAATTTCACATCATTCTGGGTTCATTTGTGTGAAAACAAGGTCCAATCAGGCTGAAACGTTACAAGAAGGTAGAATCTATTGAGTTGTAAGTGATCTGAACGTTTCATGATGATCGCACATTCCTATAGCGGGTCAAGCCATGTCACAAAGGTCACCGGGCCTGGTGTCACTTTAAAGAAGTAGTCCAGTTACACCTTTGAGGGCTTATAACTTGGCTTCTGAATGTCCTAGATTGATCAGGTTTGTTTTAGTGTACTCCAATCAACCGCCCCTACAACCTCAAAAAGGAATGGAGTCATTAGCACTCATGGTTTGTAAATGGCACCCAGAATTATGTTGCACGAATCACAATTTCACATCATTCTGTGTTCATTCGCGTGAAAACAAGGTCCATTCAGGCTGAAACATTACAGGAAGGTAGAATCTATTGAGTTGTAAGTGATCTGAACGTTTCATGATGATAGCACTTTCCTAAGGGGGTCAAACCATGTCCCAAAGGTCACCGGATCTGGTGTCACTTTAAAGAAGTAGTCCAGTTACACATTTGTGGGCTTATAACTTGGCTTCTGAATGTCCTAGAGAGGTCAGGTTTGTTTTACTGTACTCCAATCAACAGCCCCTACAACCACAAAAAGGAATGGAGTCATTAGCACTTATGGTTTGTAAAGGGCACCCAGAATTATGTTGCACGAAGCATAATTTCACATCATTCTGGGTCCATTTGTGTGAAAACAAGGTCCAATCAGGCTGAAACGTTACAAGAAGGTAGAATCTATTGAGTTGTAAGTGATCTGAACGTTTCAAGATGATCGCACATTCCTATAGGGGGTAAAACCATGTCCCAAAGGTCACCGGGCCTGGTGTCACTTTAAAGAAGTTGTCCAGTTACACCTTTGTGGGCTTATAACTGGGCTTCTGAATGTCCTAGAGAGGTCAGGTTTGTTTTAGTGTACTCCAATCAACAGCCCCTACAACCACAAAAAGGAATGGAGTCATTAGCACTTATGTTTGTAAATGGCACCCAGAATTATGTTGCACGAAGCACAATTTCACATCATTCTGGGTCCATTTGTGTGAAAACAAGGTCCAATAAGGCTGAAACATTACAAGAAGGTAGAATCTATTGAGTTGTAAGTGATCTGAACGTTTCAAGATGATCGCTCATTCCTATAGGGGGTAAAACCATGTCCCAAAGGTCACCGTGCCTGGTGTCACTTTAAAGAAGTAGTGCAGTTACACCTTTGTGGGCTTATAACTTGGCTTCTGAATGTCCTAGAGAGATCAGGTTTGTTTTAGTGTACTCCAATCAACAGCCCCTAAAACCAAAAAAAGGAATGGAGTCATTAGCACTTATGGTTTGTAAATGGCACCCAGAATTATGTTGCACGAATCACAATTTCACATCATTCTGGGTTCATTCGCGTGAAAACAAGGTCCATTCAGGCTGAAACATTACAGGAAGGTAGAATCTATTGAGTTGTAAGTGATCTGAACGTTTCATGATGATAGCACTTTCCTAAGGGGGTCAAACCATGTCCCAAAGGTCACCGGATCTGGTGTCACTTTAAAGAAGTAGTCCTGTTACACATTTGTGGGCTTATAACTTGGCTTCTGAATGTCCTAGAGAGGTCAGGTTTGTTTTACTGTACTCCAATCAACAGCCCCTACAACCACAAAAAGGAATGGAGTCATTAGCACTTATGGTTTGTAAATGGCACCCAGAATTATGTTGCACGAAGCACAATTTCACATCATTCTGGGTCCATTTGTGTGAAAACAAGGTCCAATCAGGCTGAAACACTACAAGAAGGTAGAATCTATTGAGTTGTAAGTGATTTGAACGTTTCAAGATGATCGCTCATTCCTATATGGGGTAAAACCATGTCCCAAAGGTCACCGGGCCTGGTGTCACTTTAAAGAAGTAGTCCAGTTACACCTTTGTGGGCTTATAACTTGGCTTCTGAATGTCCTAGAGAGGTTAGGTTTGTTTTAGTGTTCTCCAATCAACAGCCCCTACAACCACAAAAAGGAATGGAGTCATTAGCACTTATGGTTTGTAAATGGCACCCAGAATTATGTTGCACGAAGCACAATTTCACATCATTCTGGGTTCATTTGTGTGAAAACAAGGTCCAATCAGGCTGAAACGTTACAGGAAGGTAGAATCTATTGAGTTGTAAGTGATCTGAACGTTTCATGATGATAGCACTTTCCTAAAGGGGTCAAACCATGTCCCAAAGGTCACCGGATCTGGTGTCAATTTAAAGAAGTTGTCCAGTTACACATTTGTGGGCTCATAACTTGGCTTCTGAATGTCCTAGAGAGATCAGGTTTGTTTTAATGTACTCCGACCAACAGCCCCTACAACCACAAAAAGGAATGGAGTCATTAGCACTTATGGTTTGTAAATGGCACCCAGAATTATGTTGCACGAAGCACAATTTCACATCATTCTGGGTTCATTTGTGTGAAAACAAGGTCCAATCAGGCTGAAACGTTACAAGAAGGTAGAATCTATTGAGTTGTAAGTGATCTGAACGTTTCATGATGATCACACATTCCTATAGCGGGTCAAGCCATGTCACAAAGGTCACCGGGCCTGGTGTCACTTTAAAGAAGTAGTCCAGTTACACCTTTGAGGGCTTATAACTTGGCTTCTGAATGTCCTAGATTGATCAGGTTTGTTTTAGTGTACTCCAATCAACCGCCCCTACAACCTCAAAAAGGAATGGAGTCATTAGCACTTATGGTTTTTAAATGGCACCCAGAATTATGTTGCACGAAGCACAATTTCACATCATTCTGGGTCCATTTGTGTGAAAACAAGGTCCAATCAGGCTAAAACGTTACAGGAAGGTAGAATCTATTGAGTTGTAAGTGATCTGAACATTTCAAGATGATCGCACATTCCTATAGGGGGTCAAAACATGTCCCAAAGGTCACCGGATCTGGTGTCAATTTAAAGAAGTAGTACATTTACACCTTTGTGGGCTTATAACTTGGCTTCTGAATGTCCTAGAGAGATCAGGTTTGTTTTAATGTACTCCAATCAACAGCCCCTACAACCACAAAAAGGAATGGAGTCATTAGCACTTATGGTTTGTAAATGGCACCCAGAATTATGTTGCACGAAGCACAATTTCACATCATTCTGGGTCCATTTGTGTGAAAACAAGGTCCAATCAGGCTGAAACGCTACAAGAAGGTAGAATCTATTGAGTTGTAAGTGATCTGAATGTTTCAAGATGATCGCACTTTCCTAAGGGGGTCAAACAATGTCCCGAAGGTTACCGGATCTGGTGTCAATTTAAAGAAGTAGTCCAGTTACACATTTGTGGGCTTATAACTTGGCTTCTGAATGTCCTAGAGAGATCAGGTTTGTTTTAGTATACTCCAATCAACAGCCCCTACAACCACAAAAAGGAATGGAGTCATTAGCACTTATGGTTTTTAAATGGCACCCAGAATTATGTTGCACGAAGCACAATTTCACATCATTCTGGGTCCATTTGTGTGAAAACAAGGTCCAATAAGGCTGAAACATTACAAGAAGGTAGAATCTATTGAGTTGTAAGTGATCTGAACGTTTCAAGATGATCGCACATTCCTATAGGGGGTAAAACCATGTCCCAAAGGTCACCGGGCCTGGTGTCACTTTAAAGAAGTAGTCCAGTTACACCTTTGTGGGCTTATAATTTGGCTTCTGAATATCCTAGAGAGGTCAGGTTTGTTTTAGAGTACTCCAATTAACAGCCCCCGTTACCACTAAAAGGAATGGAGTCATTAGCACTTATGGTTTATAAATGGCACCCAGAATTATGTTGCACGAAGCACAATTTCACATCATTCTGGGTTCATTTGTGTGAAAACAAGGTCCAATCAGGCTGAAACGTTACAAGAAGGTAGAATCTATTGAGTTGTAAGTGATCTCAACATTTCATGATGATCGCACATTCCTATAGGGGGTAAAACCATGTCCCAAAGGTCACCGGGCCTGGTGTCACTTTAAAGAAGTAGTCCAGTTACACATTTGTGGGCTTATAACTTGGCTTCTGAATGTCCTAGAGAGATCAGGTTTGTTTTAGAGTACTCCAATTAACAGCCCCCGTTACCACTAAAAGGAATGGAGTCATTAGCACTGATGGTTTTTAAATGGCACCCAGAATTATATTGCACGAAGCACAATTTCACATCATTCTGGGTTCATTTGTGTGAAAACAAGGTCCAATCAGGCTGAAACGTTACAAGAAGGTAGAATCTATTGAGTTGTAAGTGATCTGAACGTTTCATGATGATCACACATTCCTATAGGGGGTAAAACCATGTCCCAAAGGTCACCGGGCCTGTTGTCACTTTAAAGAAGTATTCCAGTTACACATTTGTGGGCTTATAACTTGGCTTCTGAATGTCCTGGAGAGATCAGGTTTGTTTTAATGTACTCCAATCAACAGCCCCTACAACCACAAAAAGGAATGGAGTCATTAGCACTTATGGTTTTTAAATGGCACCCAGAATTATGTTGCACGAAGCACAATTTCACATCATTCTGGGTCCATTTGTGTGAAAACAAGGTCCAATCAGGCTGAAACGTTACAAGAAGGTAGAATCTATTGACTTGAAAGTGATCTGAACGTTTCAAGATGATCGCACTTTCCTAAGGGGGTCAAACCATGTCCCAAAGGTCACCGGATCTAGTGTCAATTTAAAGAAGTAGTCCAGTTACACATTTGTGGGCTTATAACTTGGCTTCTGAATATCCTAGAGAGATCAGGTTTGTTTTAATGTACTCCAACCAACAGCCCCTACAACCACAAAAAGGAATGGAGTCATTAGCACTCATGGTTTGTAAATGGCACCCAGAATTATGTTGCACGAAGCACAATTTCACATCATTCTGGGTCCATTTGTGTGAAAACAAGGTCCAATCAGGCTGAAACATTACAAGAAGGTAGAATCTATTGAGTTGTAAGTGATCTGAACGTTTCAAGATGATCGCACATTCCTATAGGGGGTAAAACCATGTCCCAAAGGTCACCGGATCTGGTGTCAATTTAAAGAAGTAGTCCAGTTACACATTTGTGGGCTTATAACTTGGCTTCTGAATGTCCTAGAGAGATAAGGTTTGTTTTAGTGTACTCCAATCAACAGCCCCTACAACCACAAAAAGGAATGGAGTCATTAGCACTTATGGTTTGTAAATGGCACCCAGAATTATGTTGCACGAAGCACAATTTCACATCATTCTGGGTCCATTTGTGTGAAAACAAGGTCCAATCAGGCTGAAACGTTACAAGAAGGTAGTATCTATTGAGTTGTAATTGATCTGAACGTTTCATGATGATCGCACATTCCTATAGGGGGTCAAACCATGTCCCAAAGGTCACCGGGCCTGGTGTCACTTTAAAGAAGTAGTCCAGTTACACCTTTGTGGGCTTATAACTTGGCTTCTAAATGTCCTAGAGAGGTTAGGTTTGTTTTAGTGTACTCCAATCAACAGCCCCTACAACCACAAAAAGGAATGGAGTCATTAGCACTTATGGTTTGTAAATGGCACCCAGAATTATGTTGCACGAAGCACAATTTCACATCATTCTGGGTCCATTTGTGTGAAAACAAGGTCCATTCAGGCTGAAACGTTACAGGAAGGTAGAATCTATTGAATTGTAAGTGATCTGAACGTTTCATGATGATAACACATTCCTATAGGGGCTCAAACCATGTCCCAAAGGTCACCGGATCTGGTGTCAATTTAAAGAAGTAGTCCAGTTACACATTTGTGGGCTTATAACTTGGCTTCTGAATGTCCTAGAGAGATCAGGTTTGTTTTAGTATACTCCAATCAACAGTCACTACAACCACAAAAAGGAATGGAGTCATTAGCACTTATGGTTTGTAAATGGCACCCAGAATTATGTTGCACGAAGCAGCTTTTCACATCATTCTGGGTCCATTTGTGTGAAAACAAGGTCCAATCAGGCTGAAACGTTACAAGAAGGTAGAATCTATTGAGTTGTAAGTGATCTGAACGTTTCAAGATGATCGCACATTCCTATAGGGGGTCAAACCATGTCCCAAAGGTCACCGGGCCTGGTGTCACTTTAAAGAAGTAGTCCAGTTACACCTTTGTGGGCTTATAACTTGGCTTCTGAATATCCTAGACAGGTCAGGTTTGTTTTAGAGTACTCCAATTAACAGCCCCCATTACCCCAAAAAGGAATGGAGTCATTAGCACTTATGGTTTTTAAATGGCACCCAGAATTATGTTGCACAAAGCACAATTTCACATCATTCTGGGTCCATTTGTGTGAAAACAAGGTCCAATCAGGCTTAAACGTTACAGGATGGTAGAATCTATTGAGTTGTAAGTGATCTGAACGTTTCATGATGATCGCACATTCCTATAGGGGGTCAAACCATGTCCCAAAGGTCACCGGGCCTGGTGTCACTTAAAAGAAGTAGTCCAGTTACACCTTTGTGGGCTTATAACGTTTCTTCTTAATGTCCTAGAGAGGTCAGGTTTGTTTTAGATACTACAATTAACATCCCCTACAACCCCAAAAAGGAATGGAGTCTTTAGCACTTATGGTTTTTAAATGGCACCCAGAATTATGTTGCACAAAGCACAATTTCACATCATTCCGGGTCCATTTCACAGAAAAAAGCTTCAATCAGGCTGAAATGTCACAGAAAAGTAGAATCTATTGAGTTGTAAATGATTCCTGTGTTTCATGATGATAGCAGATTCCTAAGGGCGTCAAATATGGTCATAAAGGTCACCGGATCACTTGTTCCTTGAAGGCGGGGTTCCAAAAACACATTTGGGGGCTTATAACTTAGCTTCTGAATGTCTCAGAGAGGTCAGGTTTGTCTTAGCGTACTCCAATCAACAGCCCTTATTACCCCAAAAAGGAATGGAGTCATTAGCACTTATGGTTTGTAAATGGCACCCAGAATTATGTTGCACGAAGCACAATTTCACATCATTCTGGGTTCATTTGTGTGAAAACAAGGTCCAATCAGGCTGAAACGTTACAGGAAGGTAGAATCTATTGAGTTGTAAGTGATCTGAACGTTTCATGATGATAGCACTTTCCTAAGGGGGTCAAATCATGTCCCAAAGGTCACCGGATCTGGTGTCAATTTAAAGAAGTAGTCCAGTTACCCAAAACGAAGACGTCCTGCTCACCAAAAAAGCAGCTGTTGGTCTTATAACTTGGCTTCTGAATGTCCTAGAGAGGTCAGGTCTGTTTTAAAATACTCCAATTAACAGCCCCTACTACCAGAAAAAGGACTTAAGTCAATAGCACTTATGGGTTTTAAATGGGACCCAGAACTATGTTGCACCAAGCACAATTTCACATTATTATGGGTCCAGTTCACTGAAAAAAGCTTCAATCAGGCTGAAACACCACAGGAAAGTAGAATCTTTTTAGTTATAAGTGATTCCAACGTTTCATGATGATAGCTCATTGCTAAGATGGTCAAATGGTGTCACAAAGGTCATCGGATCACTTGTTCTTTAAAGGGGTGGATCGTATCACACATTTGTGGGCTTATAACTTTTCTTCTGAATGCCCTAGAGAGATCAGGTCTGTTTTAAAATACTCCAATTAACAGCCCCTACTACCAGAAAAAGGAATCAAGTCAATAGCACTTATGGGGTTTAAATGGGACCCAGACCCCAGACCTATGTTGCACCAAGCACAATTTCACATTATTATGGGTCCAGTTCTCTGAAAAAAGCTTCAATCAGGCTGAAACACCAGAGAAAGGTAGAATCTATTGAGTTGTAAGTGATCTGAACTTTTCATGATGATATCACCTTCCTAAGGGGGTCAAACCATGGCCCAAAGGTCACCGAGCATGGTGTCACCTAAAGAAAAATGTCCGGATACACCTTTGGAGGCTCATAACTTGGCTTATGAATGTCCTAGAGAGGTCAAATTTGTTTTAAGATACTCCAATTAATGGTCTGTATCGATAACAGAAGGAGTGGAGTGGATAGGATGTACAGTTTTTAATTGGCACACACAGAATTATGTTGCACCAAGCACAATTTCACATAATTTTGGTTCCAGTTCCCTCAAACAAGGTCCAATCTGGCTGAAACACCACAGGAAGGTAGAATCTATTGAGTTGTAAGTGATCTGCACGTTTCATGATGACAGCACATTCCTAAGGGGGTCAGATGATGTCACAAAGGTCACCGGATCACTTCTGTCTTAAAGAAAAATGTCCGGATACACCTTTG
This sequence comes from Nothobranchius furzeri, assembly GCF_043380555.1. NCBI lineage: Eukaryota > Metazoa > Chordata > Actinopteri > Cyprinodontiformes > Nothobranchiidae > Nothobranchius > Nothobranchius furzeri. The sequence goes on from NC_091742.1 coordinate 40,459,628, forward strand.
GAGGCTCATAACTTGGCTTCTGAATGTCCTAGAGAGGTCAGGTTGGGTTTAAATGACTCCAATTAACAGCCCCTATCACCAGCAGAAGGAATGGAGTCATTAGCACTTACGGTTTTTAAACAGCACCCTGAAATATGTCGCACAAAGCACATTTTCACATAATGTTTGTTCCTTTTGTGTGAAAACAAGGTCCAATCTGGCTGAAACACAACAGGAAGGTAGAATCTATTGAGTTGTAAGTTATCTGTACATTTCATGATGATAGCACATACCTAAGGGGGTCAGATGATGTCCCAAAGGTCACCGGATCACTTCTGCCTTAAAGACAAATGTCCGGATACACCTTTGGAGGCTCAGAACTTGGCTTCTGAATGTCCTAGAGAGGTCAGGTTGGGTTTAAATGACTCCAATTAACAGCCCCTATCACCAGCAGAAGGAATGGAGTCGTCAGCACTTATGGTTTTTAAATGGCACCCAGAAATATGTCGCACCAAGCACAATTTCACATATTTCTGGTTGAAAAACCTGTGATACAAGCTCCAATCTGTCTGAAATTAACACATGATGGACCTGTGAGGTCAAGGAGCACACAGTATCAGTGTCAAGTCTGGAGGTTGAAGAGAACCCCGTTTTTAGCTGAAATCCATCTTTTTTCTGACCTCTGACCCAGAACAGCACCAGAACAACAAGCTACGGCTACCAAACTGCCTGAGCTAGCTCTGGGTGACGGCGGCATGCCAAATCGACGTTTGTTTGCAGAAAATCGGTTGAGAAATGCCACTTTGCCGAGCACATGGCAGAAAAGGTGGGAAAAGTGCCGTACGGCCCCAAACGGACGCTTAACACGATGCGACCGGCACGAACTCAACGTATGTGTTTAGGGCCAGTGCTGGGATGCACCAGAAGAGTTTTCGGGCGCCTCGGATCAACGATGGCCGAACGGCAGCCAAAAAAGGTCTAAAAATTGTGGTTTCGGGCCTAGGGTTTTGCCGGTCTCTTTTAATTCATTAAAAATAGTTAAATTCCACGTAGGGACATGAAATTCACATATGTTGTAAAGAAGGACATGCCGAATCATAATATTTTAGTTGCGTCACGCTACGTCGCTCACTGACCAAGTTCGGCCACTAGGGGGGGCAGTCGAAAATTGTTTACACTCTCTGGTTCGGAAGTCCGGTACGAGCGCAAAAATCTACTCGTCTTTTCGATAGCCCTCACGGCGCTAGAATTGCGCCATTGTAAACTTGCAAAAATCGCGCACTTTGGGGGGCTATATCTCCGGAACCACAAAATATTTTGCCACCAAACCACCTCGGATGGACTCGTGCTTGGCCCCCGAAAAACATATCCGAAGATGGCATCGCTGGCGCCAGCAGAACTTTTTCTTTCCACTTTCTACCAGGAAAACACAAGTCCTCTTTGAGGCGTTGGGTCTAAGAGGGCATTTTTTGGCCAAACTCAGACACGACTTTTATTTTTTTTTATTTTGACAGCGGATTATGATTGCTTGGCACCACGGGGACCACCTCTCCAAAAACGGGACGGATCGGGCGTTCCCTTGAGGAGCTGTGGCCAAAAAGAGCATGACCTCTGGCGACCTGGGGTTCGGAAAAGCACCGAAACAAAGAGTTACGGCTACCAAACTGCCTGGGCTAGCTCGGGGTGACGGCGGCATGCCAAATCGACGTTTGTTTGGTGAAAATCGGTTGAGAAACACCACTTTGCCGAGCACATGGCAAAATGGAGGGAAAACTGCCCTCAGGCCCCAAACGGACGCTTAGCACGTTGCGACCGGCACGAGCTCGACGTATGTGGTAGCTGTCAGCTATCTAAAGGAAATGTGCAAGTGTCAACTCTCTAGGTTGAGCAGAACCCTGTTTTTCAGCTCCAAAACAGCCCAAATCCATCATTTTCTCTGCTTGTACCAAGAGGCTGTGAACCTTGTCCCTTCTGAATAAGCCAGCAACTTGAAAACTGCATATGTTGTAGCTGTCAGCTATTTAAAGAAACTTTCTCAGTTTCAAGTCTCTAGATTGAGGAGAACCCTGTTTTTCAGCCCCAAAACAGACCAAATCCATCATTTTCTCTGACCTCTGACCCAGAACAGCACCGGAACAACGAGCTACGGCTACCAAACTGCCTGGGCTAGATCGGGGTGACGGCGGCATGCCAAATCGATGTTTGTTTGGTGAAAATCGGTTGAGAAATTCCAATTTGCTGAGCACATGGCAAAATGGAGGGAAAACCGCCCTCAGGCCCCAAACGGACGCTTAACACGATGCGACCGGCACGATTTCGAAATCTGTGGTTCGGACCAGTGCTGGGATCCACCAAAAAATTTTTCGTGCGCCTCGGACCAACGTGGGCCGAACGGCGGCCAAAAAGGGGCTCAAGTGGCAGAAGGCCGCAAATGAAGCCTGAGCTAAATTTTCACATTTTTGGGCCGCCGTTTGAATTCGGTTTGGCGTAGCCGCACGAAATTTGGGGTGGTGCATCCCGGCTACCATCTCATCGATGCACGTCGAAATCGATGCCGTCGGACCTTTTCGAGCGCCCTTACGGGACGCTTGTCCAAGCAGATATAGTCAGGTGTCTGGTTACACCTTTGTGGGCTTATAACTTGGCTTCTGAATATCCTAGAGAGGTCAGGCTGGTTTTAAAATACTCCAATGAATGGTCTGTATCTAGAACAGAATGAATGGAGTGGATAGGATGTACAGTTTTTAAATGGCACCCAGACCTATGTTGCACCAAGCACAAGTTCACATTATTATGGGTCCAGTTCTCTGAAAAAAGCTTCAATCAGGCTGAAACATCACAGGAAGGTACAATCTATTGAGTTGTAAATGAATCATGTGTTTCATGATGATAGCACATTCCTTAGGGGGTCAAATGTTGTCACAAAGGTCATTGGATCACTTCTTCTTTAAAGGTGTGGTTCGTAACACACCTTTGTGGGCTTATAACTTGGCTTCTGAATATCCTAGAGAGGTCATGTTGGTTTTAAAATGCTCCAATTAACAGCCCCTACTACCACAAAAAGGAATGGAGTCATAAGCACTTATGGTCTTTAAATGGCACCCAGAATTATGTTGCACAAAGCACAATTTCACATATTTCTGGGTCCATTTGTGTGAAAACAAGGTCCAATAAGGCTGAAACATCACATGAACGTATAGTCTATGGAGTTGTAAGTGATCTGAACGTTACCCTAACAGGGTCAAATGAAGTCACAAAGGTCACCAGACCTGAAATGGAGACTCAATTTTGGTGCTTCTTCAAAAGTAACCCAAAATGGAGGCCTCCAATTTGGGTCTTCTTCTAAAGTAACCCAAAATGGAGGAAATGGAGGCCTCCATTTTGGGGCTTCTTCAAAAGTAACCCAAGATGGAGGCCTCCATTTTGGGTCTTCTTCTCAAGTAACCCAAACTGAATTTTTCCATTAAGGAAGCCTTCAATTTGGGTTACTTTCAACTACATGAAAAAGAAGCCCGAAATGTAGGCCTCCATTTTGGTGCTTCTTCAAAAGTAACCCAAAATGGAGGCCTCCAATTTGGGTCTTCTTCTAAAGTAACCCAAAATGGAGGAAATGGAGGCCTCCATTTTGGGGCTTCTTCAAAAGTAACCCAAAATGGAGGCCTCCAATTTGGGTTTTCTTCTAAAGTAACCCAAAATGGAGGAAATGGAGGCCTCCATTTTGGGGCTTCTTCAAAAGTAACCCAAAATGGAGGCCTTCAATTTGGGTCTTCTTCTAAAGTAACCCAAACTGAATTATTCAATTAATGAAGCATTCATTTTGGGCTACTTTTGAATGTTGTAAAAGTAGCCCAAAAGGAATTCATTTTGGGCTACTTTTACATCATAAAAAGTAGCCCAAAATGAGCCATTCATTTTGGGCTACTTTTCCATACATGCAAAAGTAGCCCAAACGTAATTCTTCAATTAATGAAGCCTTCAATTTGGGTTACTTTCAACTACATGCAAAAGAAGCCCGAAATGGAGTCTCCAATTTGGGCTTCTTGTCTTAATAGAAAATGAAGTAGCACAACATAGGAACAACATAGAAGAGCCACCTCCACGGGACAGGACTCAGCAGTTCATCTGCATCAAAAGGACAAAGGTCACTCCAGGATGACAATGTTCACAGTTTGGACAGAGAGGACAGATGGTTTGAAAGAGGAGTGAAAGAAGCCATTTACATCCACTGTGAGCAACCATCTTTGAAAAGAGGCGGTGGTTTACGACACCAACTGTCTGCCATCTATAATCCAGTTTTGAGATGCCTTCCCAGATGACTTAACGCCCACTCACATCTTGGCCCATCTGACCTCAGGAAATCACATGATAGGGTGGGGCCAGGTTTCACAATGAGCTCACCGGAAACTATGGCTGAATAGGTTCCACACCTGGGCTCATGTGCTTATGCAGAAGATCATAGGGGTTCCTTTGTTCTGCGACCCAGGGGCCTCCTGTTGGCAGGGCACACCTGAAACTCCTCCTCCGGAAGGGATTCTTACCAAGTGCCTGAACCTCCTAAGTGGAGCAGCTCCACTGCCAGTTCCTCCTAGATGTCTGAATTCCTCAAAAAATAGTGGTAATGGGGGCTGTTAATTGGAGTACTCTAAAACAAACCTGAACTCTCTAGGATATTCAGAAGCCAAGTTATAAGCCCACAAAGGTGTAACTGGACTACTTCTTTAAAGTGACACCAGGCCCGGTGACCTTTGGGACATGGCTTGACCCCCTATAGGAATGTGCGATCATCATGAAACGTTCAGATCACTTACAACTCAATAGATTCTACCTTCTTGTAACGTTTCAGCCTGATTGGACCTTGTTTTCACACAAATGGACCCAGAATGATGTGAAATTGTGCTTCGTGCAACATAATTCTGGGTGCCATTTACAAACCATAAGTGCTAATGACTCCATTCCTTTTTGTGGTTGTAGGGGCTGTTGATTGGAGTACACTAAAACAAACCTGACCCCTCTAGGACATTCAGAAGCCAAGTTATAAGCCCACAAATGTGTAACTGGACTACTTCTTTAAAGTGACACCAGATCCGGTGACCTTTGGGACATGGTTTGACCCCCTATAGGAATGTGCGATCATCATGAAACGTTCAGATCACTTACAACTCAATAGATTCTACGTTCTTGTAACGTTTCAGCCTGATTGGACCTTGTTTTCACACAAATGGACCCAGAATGATGTGAAATTGTGCTTCGTGCAACATAATTCTGGGTGCCATTTAAAAACCATAAGTGCTAATGACTCCATTCCTTTTTGGGGTAATGGGGGCTGTTAATTGGAGTACTCTAAAAGTTATAAGCCCACAAAGGTGTAACTGGACTACTTCTTTAAATTGACACCAGATCCGGTGACCTTTGGGACATGGTGTGACCCCCTTAGAAAAGTGCTATCATCATGAAACGTTCAAATCACTTACAACTCAATAGATTCTACCTTCCTGTAACGTTTCAGCCTGATTGGACCTTGTTTTCACACAAATGAACCCAGAATGATGTGAAATTGTGCTTTGTGCAACATAATTCTGGGTGCCATTTAAAAACCATAAGTGCTAATGACTCCATTCCTTTTTGGGGTAATGGGGGCTGTTAATTGGAGTACTCTTAAACAAACCTGACCTCTTTAGGATATTCAGAAGCCAAGTTATAAGCCCACAAAGGTGTAACTGGACTACTTATTTAAAGTGACACCATGCCCGGTGACCTTTGAGACATGGTTTGACCCCCTATAGGAATGTGCGATCATCATGAAACGTTCAGATCACTTACAACTCAACAGATTCTACCTTCCTGTAACGTTTCAGCCTGATTGGACCTTCTTTTCACACAAATGGACCCAGAATGATGTGAAATTGTGCTTCGTGCAACATAATTCTGGGTGCCATTTACAAACCATAAGTGCTAATGACTCCATTCCTTTTTGTGGTTGTAGGGGCTGTTGATTGGAGTACACTAAAACAAACCTGATCTCTCTAGGACATTCAGAAGCCAAGTTATAAGCCCACAAATGTGTAACTGGACTACTTCTTTAAATTGACACCAGATCCGGTGACCTTTGGGAAGTGGTTTGACCCCCTTAGGAAAGTGCTATCATCATTAAACGTTCAGATCACTTACAACTCAATAGATTCTACCTTCCTGTAACGTTTCAGCCTGATTGGACATTGTTTTCACACAAATGAACCCAGAATGATGTGAAATTGTGCTTCGTGCAACATAATTCTGGGTGCCATTTAAAAACCATAAGTGCAAATGACTCCATTCCTTTTTGGGGTAATGGGGGCTGTTAATTGGAGTACTCTAAAACAAACCTGAACTCTCTAGGATATTCAGAAGCCAAGTTATAAGCCCACAAATGTGTAACTGGACTACTTCTTTAAAGTGACACCAGATCCCGTGACCTTTGGGACATGGTTTGACCCCCTATAGGAATGTGCGATCATCTTGAAACGTTCAGATCACTTACAACTCAATAGATTCTACCTTCTTGTAACGTTTCAGCCTGATTGGACCTTGTTTTCACACAAATGGACCCAGAATGATGTGAAATTGTGCTTCGTGCAACATAATTCTGGATGCCATTTACAAACAATAAGTGCTAATGAATCCCTTCCTTTTTGTGGTTGTAGGGGCTGTTGATTGGAGTAAACTAAAACAAACCTGATCTCTCTAGGACATTCAGAAGCCAAGTTATAAGCCCACAAATGTGTAACTGGACAACTTCTTTAAATTGACACCAGATCCCGTGACCTTTGGGACATGGTTTGACCCCCTATAGGAATGTGCGATCATCATGAAACGTTCAGATCACTTACAACTCAATAGATTCTACCTTCTTGTAACGTTTCAGCCTGATTGGACCTTGTTTTCACACAAATGGACCCAGAATGATGTGAAATTGTGCTTCGTGCAACATAATTCTGGGTGCCATTTAAAAACCATAAGTGCTAATGACTCCATTCCTTTTTTGGGGTAATGGGGGCTGTTAATTGGAGTACTCTAAAACAAACCTGACCTCTCTAGGATATTCAGAAGCCAAGTTATACGCCCACAAATGTGTAACTGGACTACTTCTTTAAAGTGACACCAGATCCGGTGACCTTAGGGACATGGTTTGACCCCCTATAGGAATGTGCGATCATCATGAAACGTTCAGATTACCTACAACTCAATAGATTCTACGTTCTTGTAAAGTTTCAGCCTGATTGGACCTTGTTTTCACACAAATGGACCCAGAATGATGTGAAATTGTGCTTCGTGCAACATAATTCTGGGTGCCATTTACAAACCATAAGTGCTAATGACTCCCTTCCTTTTTGTGGTTGTAGGGGCTAACCTGATCTCTCTAGAACATTCAGAAGCCAAGTTATAAGCCCACAAATGTGTGATTGGACTACTTCTTTAAAAATTGACACCAGATCCGGTGACCTTTGGGACATGGTTTGACCCCCTTAGGAAAGTGCTATCATCATGAAACGTTCAGATCACTTACAACTCAATAGATTCTACCTTCCTGTACCGTTTCAGCCTGATTGGACCTTGTTTTCACACAAATGGACCCAGAATGATGTGAAATTGTGCTTCGTGCAACATAATTCCGGGTGCCATTTACAAACCATAAGTGCTAATGACTCCATTCCTTTTTGTGGTTGTAGGGGCTATTGATTGGAGTACACTAAAACAAACCTGACCTCTCTAGGACATTCAGAAGCCAAGTTATAAGCCCACAAAGGTGTAACTGGACTACTTCTTTAAAGTGACACCAGATCCGGTGACCTTTGGGACATGGTTTGACCCCCTATAGGAATATGCCATCATCATGAAACGTTCAGATCACTTACAACTCAATAGATTCTACCTTCCTATAACGTTTCAGCCTGATTGGACCTTGTTTTCACACAAATGAACCCAGAATGATGTGAAATTGTGCTTCGTGCAACATAATTCTGGGTGCCATTTAAAAACCATAAGTGCTAATGACTCCATTCCTTTTTGTGGTTGTAGGGGCTGTTGATTGGAGTACACTAAAACAAACGTGATCGCTCTAGGACATTCAGAAGCCAAGTTATAAGCCCACAAATGTGTAACTGGACTACTTCTTTAAATTGACACCAGATCCGGTGACCTTTGGGACATGTTTTGACCCCCTTAGGAAAGTGCTATCATCATGAAACGTTCAGATCACTTACAACCCAATAGATTCTACCTTCCTGTAACGTTTCAGCCTGATTGGACCTTGTTTTTACACAAATGAACCCAGAATGATGTGAACTTGTGCTTCGTGCAACATAATTCTGGGTGCCATTTAAAAACCATAAGTGCTAATGACTCCATTCCTTTTTGGGGTAATTGGGGCTGTTAATTAGAGTACTCTAAAACAAACCTGACCTCTCTAGGATATTCAGAAGCCAAGTTATAAGCCCACAAATGTGTAACTGGACTACTTCTTTAAATTGACACCAGATCCGGTGACCTTTGGGACATGGTTTGACCCCCTTAGGAAAGTGCTATCATCATGAAACGTTCTTATCACTTACAACTCAATAGATTCTACCTTCCTGTAACGTTTCAGCCTGATTGGACCTTGTTTTCACACAAATGAACCCAGAATGATGTGAAATTGTGCTTCGTGCAACATAATTCTGGGTGCCATTTAAAAACCATAAGTGCTAATGACTCCATTCCTTTTTGGGGTAATGGGGGCTGTTGATTGGAGTACACGAAAACAAACCTGACCTCTCTGAGACATTCAGAAGCCAAGTTATAAGCCCCCAAAGATGTGTTTGGAATCCCGCCTTTAAGGAACAAGTGATCCGGTGACATTTATGACCTGATTTGACACCCTTAGGAATGTGCTATCATCATGAAACACAGGAATCGTTTACAAATCAATAGATTCTACTTTTCTGTGACGTTTCAGCCTGATTGAAGCTTTTTTCTGAGAAATGGACCCAGAATGATGTGAAATTGTGCTTTTGTGCGACATAATTCTGGGTGTCATTTAAAAACCATAAGTGCTAATGACTCCATTCCTTTTTGGGGTAATAGGCGCTCGCTCACGGGCCCCAACTCCAGGCCTGGCTCCAGGGTGGGACCCCGGTAACCCTCCGGGCCGGGTACTCCGACTCTTCGTTTTAACCGCCATGAAAGATCCTTCGAACCGTTCTTTGTCTCACCCTTCACCTAAGACCAATTTGTCATGGGAGACCCTACCAGGGGCACTAAGTGCCCCAGACAACATAGCTCCTAGGATCATTAGGGCACTCAAACTCCTCCACCACGATAAGGTGACGGTTCAAGGAGGAGCGACTCCATTCCTTTTAGTGGTAATAGGGGCTGTTAATTGGAGTACTCTAAAACAAACCTGACCTCTCTAGGATATTCAGAAGCCAAGTTATAAGCCCACAAAGGTGTAACTGGACTACTTCTTTAAAGTGACACCAGGCCCGGTGACCTTTGGGAGATGGTTTTACCCCCTATAGGAATGTGCGATCATCTTGAAATGTTCAGATCACTTACAACTCAATAGATTCTACCTTCTTGTAACGTTTCAGCCTGATTGGACCTTGTTTTCACACAAATGGACCCAGAATGATGTGAAATTGTGCTTCGTGCAACATAATTCTGGGTGCCATTTACAAACCATAAGTGCTAATGACTCCATTCCTTTTTGTGGGTTTAGGGGCTGTTGATTGGAGTATACTAAAACAAACCTGATCTCTCTAGGACATTCAGAAGCCAAGTTATAAGCCCACAAATGTGTAACTGGACTACTTCTTTAAATTGACACCAGATCCGGTGACCTTTGGGACATGGTTTGACCCCCTATAGGAATGTGCTATCATCATGAAACGTTCAGATCACTTACAACTCAATAGATTCTACCTTCCTGTAACGTTTCAGCCTGATTGGACCTTGTTTTCACACAAATGAACCCAGAATGATGTGAAATTGTGCTTCGTGCAACATAATTCTGGGTGCCATTTAAAAACCATAAGTGCTAATGACTCCATTCCTTTTTGTGGTTGTAGGGGGTGTTGATTGGAGTATACTAAAACAAACCTGATCTCTCTAGGACATTCAGAGGCCAAGTTATAAGCCCACAAATGTGTAACTGGACTACTTCTTTAAATTGACACCAGATCCAGTGACCTTTGGGACATGGGTTGACCCCCTTAGGAAAGTGCTATCATCATGAAATGTTCAGATCACTTACAACTCAATAGATTCTACCTTCTTGTAACGTTTCAGCCTGATTGGACCTTGTTTTCACACAAATGGACCCAAAATGATGTGAAATTGTGCTTCGTGCAACATAATTCTGGGTGCCATTTACAAACCATAAGTGCTAATGACTCCATTCCTTTTTGTGGTTGTAGGGGCTGTTGATTGGAGTACACTAAAACACTAAAACAAACCTGATCTCTCTAGGACATTCAGAAGCCAAATTATAAGCCCACAAATGTGTAACTGGACTACTTCTTTAAATTGACACCAGATCCGGTGACCTTTGGGACATGGTTTGACCCCCTTAGGAAAGTGCTATCATCATGAAACGTTCAGATCACTTACAACTCAATAGATTCTACCTTCCTGTAACGTTTCAGCCTGATTGGACCTTGTTTTCACACAAATGAACCCAGAATGATGTGAAATTGTGCTTCGTGCAACATAATTCTGGGTGCCATTTAAAAACCATAAGTGCTAATGACTCCATTCCTTTTTGGGGTAATGGGGGCTGTTAATTGGAGTATGCTAAAACAAACCTGATCTCTCTAGGACATTCAGAAGCCAAGTTATAAGCCCACAAATGTGTAACTGGACTACTTCTTTAAATTGACACCAGTTCCGGTGACCTTTGGGACATGGTTTGACCCCCTTAGGAAAGTGCTATCATCATGAAACGTTCAGATCACTTACAACTCAATAGATTCTACTTTCTTGTAGCGTTTCAGCCTGATTGGACCTTGTTTTCACACAAATGAACCCAGAATGATATGAAATTGTGCTTCGTGCAACATAATTCTGGGTGCCATTTACAAACCATAAGTGCTAATGACTCCATTCCTTTTTGTGGTTGTAGGGGCTGTTGATTAGAGTATACTAAAACAAATCTGATCTCTCTAGGACATTCAGAGGCCAAGTTATAAGCCCACAAAGGTGTAACTGGACTACTTCTTTAAATTGACACCAGATCCGGTGACCTTTGGGACATGGTTTGACCCCCTTAGGAAAGTGCTATAATCATGAAACGTTCAGATCACTTACAACTCAATAGATTCTACCTTCTTGTAACGTTTCAGCCTGATTGGACCTTGTTTTCACACAAATGGACCCAGAATGATGTGAAATTGTGCTTCGTGCAACATAATTCTGGGTGCCATTTACAAACCATAAGTGCTAATGACTCCATTCCTTTTTGTGGTTGTAGGGGCTATTGATTGGAGTACACTAAAACAAACCTGATCTCTCTAGGACATTCAGAAGCCAAGTTATAAGCCCACAAATGTGTAACTGGACTACTACTTTAAATTGACACCAGATCCGGTGACCTTTGGGACATGGTTTGACCCCCTTAGGAAAGTGCTATCATCATGAAACGTTCAGATCACTTACAACTCAATAGATTCTACCTTCCTGTAACGTTTCAGCCTGATTGGACCTTGTTTTCACACAAATGAACCCAGAATGATGTGAAATTGTGCTTCGTGCAACATAATTCTGGGTGCCATTTAAAGAGCAAGTCAACCCTTACAAGAATCACTTCACTCCCACTTCATGTTTGAAAAATGCAACAAATGCTGTTGCCTGGCAGACCGAGAGGGCGGAGCCGCTAACAAAGCACACACACTCAGGCTCACGACAGCATTGTGACATCATAATGTACCAGATGACATCATAGCATACCTCTTAGCCAATAGCGATGGCAGATTTAAATTCAAATGCAGTGCAGACTTTTTACCTGACAACGGCACAACACTGACAGTTTTAGGCAGAAAATTTAAATTTTAACTAAAATGCACTGAAGTGCTAAACTACTGACGACACGTGTCTGCAGCACGATTAGACACTCCTTCATATAGTTTATCAGCAAAAAAAAAGTGATTTGGGGGTGACTTGCTCTTTAAAAACCATAAGTGCTAATGACTCCATTCCTTTTTGGGGTAACGGGGGCTGTTAATTGGAGTACGCTAAAACAAACCTGATCTCTCTAGGACATTCAGAAGCCAAGTTATAAGCCCACAAATGTGTAACTGGACTACTTCTTTAAATTGACACCAGTTCCGGTGACCTTTGGGACATGGTTTGACCCCCTTAGGAAAGTGCTATCATCATGAAACGTTCAGATCACTTACAACTCAGTAGATTCTACCTTCCTGTAACGTTTCAGCCTGATTGGACCTTGTTTTCACACAAATGAACCCAGAATGATGTGAAATTGTGCTTCGTGCAACATAATTCTGGGTGCCATTTACAAACCATAAGAGCTAATGACTCCATTCCTTTTTGTGGTTGTAGGGGCTGTTGATTGGAGTACAGTAAAACAAACCTGATCTCTCTAGGACATTCATAAGCCAAGTTATAAGCCCACAAATGTCTAACTGGACTACTTCTTTAAATTGACACCAGATCCGGTGACCTTTGGGACATGGTTTGACCCCCTTAGGAAAGGGCTATCATCATGAAACGTTCAGATCACTTACAACTCAATAGATTCTACCTTCCTGTAACGTTTCAGCCTGATTAGACCTTGTTTTCACACAAATGAACCCAGAATGATGTGAAATTGTGCTTCGTGCAACATAATTCTGGATGCCATTTACAAACCATAAGTGCTAATGACTCCATTCATTTTTGTGGTTGTAGGGGCTGTTGATTGGAGTACACTAAAACAAACCTAACCTCTCTAGCACATTCAGAAGCCAAGTTATAAGCCCACAAAGGTGTAACTGGACTACTTCTTTAAAGTGACACCAGGCCCGGTGACCTTTGGGACATGGTTTTACCCCCTATAGGAATGTGCGATCATCTTGAAACGTTCAGATCACTTACAACTCAATAGATTCTACCTTCTTGTAGCGTTTCAGCCTGATTGGACCTTGTTTTCACACAAATGGACCCAGAATGATGTGAAATTGTGCTTTGTGCAACATAATTCTGGGTGCCATTTACAAACCTTAAGTGCTAATGACTCCATTCTTTTTTGTGGTTGTAGGGGCTGTTGATTGGAGTACACTAAAACAAACCTGATCTCTCTAAGACATTCAGAAGCCAAGTTATAAGCCCACTAATGTGTAACTGGACTACTTCTTTAAATTGACACCAGATCCAGTGACCTTTGGGACATGGTTGGACCCCCTTAGGAAAGTGCTATCATCATGAAACGTTCAGATCACTTACAACTCAATAGATTCTACCTTCTTGTAACGTTTCAGCCTGATTGGACCTTGTTTTCACACAAATGAACCCAGAATGATGTGAAATTGTGCTTAGTGCAGCATAATTCTGGGTGCCATTTACAAACCATAAGTGCTAATGACTCCATTCCGTTTTGGGTTAATGGGGGCTGTTAAATGGAGTACGCTAAAACAAACCTGATCTCTCTAGGACATTCAGAAGCCAAGTTATAAGCCCACAAATGTGTAACTGGACTACTTCTTTAAATTGACACCAGATCTGGTGACCTTTGGGACATGTTTTGACCCCCTTAGGAAAGTGCTATCATCATGAAACGTTCAGATCACTTACAACTCAATAGATTCTACCTTCCTGTAACGTTTCAGTCTGATTTGACCTTGTTTTCACACAAATGGACCCAGAATGATGTGAAATTGTGCTTCGTGCAACATAATTCTGGGTGCCATTTACAAACCATAAGTGCTAATTACGCCATTCCTTTTTGTGGTTGTAGGGGCTGTTGATTGGAGTACATTAAGACAAACCTGATCTCTCTAGGACATTCAGAAGCCAAGTTATAAGCCCACAAATGTGTAACTGGACTACTTCTTTAAATTGACACCAGATCCGGTGACCTTTGGGACATGGTTTGACCCCCTTAGGAATGTGCTATCATCATGAAACATTCAGATCACTTACAACTCAATAGATTCTACCTTCCTGTAACGTTTCAGCCTGATTGGACCTTGTTTTCACACAAATGAACCCAGAATGATGTGAAATTGTGCTTCGTGCAACATAATTCTGGGTGCCATTTAAAAACCATAAGTGCTAATGACTCCATTCCTTTTTGTGGTTGTACGGGCTGTTGATTGGAGTACACTAAAACAAACCTGATCTCTCTAGGACATTCAGAAGCCAAGTTATAAGCCCACAAATGTGTAACTGGACTACTTCTTTAAATTGACACCAGATCCAGTGACCTTTGGGACATGGTTTGACCCCCTTAGGAAAGTGCTATCATCATGAAACGTTCAGATCACTTACAACTCAATAGATTCTACCTTCCTGTAACGTTTCAGCCTGATTGGACCTTGTTTTCACACAAATGAACCCAGAATGATGTGAAATTGTGCTTCGTGCAACATAATTCTGGGTGCCATTTACAAACCATAAGTGCTAATGACTCCATTCCTTTTTGTGGTTGTAGGGGCTTTTGATTGGAGTTCACTAAAACAAACCTGATCTCTCTAGGACATTCAGAAGCCAAGTTATAAGCCCACAAAGGTGTAACTGGACTACTTCTTTAAAGTGACACCAGGCCCGGTGACCTTTGGGAAATGGTTTTACCCCCTATAGGAATGTGTGATCATCTTGAAACGTTCAGATCACTTACAACTCAATAGATTCTACCTTCTTGTAGCGTTTCAGCCTGATTGGACCTTGTTTTCACACAAATGAACACAGAATGATGTGAAATTGTGCTTCGTGCAACATAATTCTGGGTGCCATTTACAAACCATAAGTGCTAATGACTCCATTCCTTTTTGTGGTTGTAGGGGCTGTTGATTGGAGTACATTAAAACAAACCTGATCTCTCTAGGACATTCAGAAGCCAAGTTATAAGCCCACAAATGTGTAACTGGACTACTTCTTTAAATTGACACCAGATCCGGTGACCTTTGGGACATGGTTTGACCCCCTTAGGAAAGTGCTATCATCATGAAACGTTCAGATCACTTACAACTCAATAGATTCTACCTTCCTGTAACGTTTCAGCCTGATTGGACCTTGTTTTCACACAAATGAACCCAGAATGATGTGAAATTGTGCATCGTGCAACATAATTCTGGGTGCCATTTAAAAACCATAAGTGCTAATGACTCCATTCCTTTTTGGGGTAATGGGGGCTGTTAATTGGAGTACGCTAAAACAAACCTGATCTCTCTAGGACATTCAGAAGCCAAGTTATAAGCCCACAAATGTGTAACTGGACTACTTCTTTAAATTGACACCAGATCCGGTGACCTTTGGGACATGGTTTGACCCCCTTAGGAAAGTGCTATCATCATGAAACGTTCAGATCACTTACAACTCAATAGATTCTACCTTCCTGTAACGTTTCAGCCTGATTGGACCTTGTTTTCACACAAATGAACCCAGAATGATGTGAAATTGTGCTTCGTGCAACATAATTCTGGGTGCCATTTACAAACCATAAGTGCTAATGACTCCATTCCTTTTTGTGGTTGTAGGGGCTTTTGATTGGAGTACACTAAAACAAACCTAACCTCTCTAGGACATTCAGAAGCCAAGTTATAAGCCCACAAATGTGTAACTGGACTACTTCTTTAAAGTGACACCAGGCCCGGTGACCTTTGGGACATGGTTTTACCCCCTATAGGAATGTGCGATCATCTTGAAACGTTCAGATCACTTACAACTCAATAGATTCTACCTTCTTGTAGCGTTTCAGCCTGATTGGACCTTGTTTTCACACAAATGGACCCAGAATGATGTGAAATTGTGCTTCGTGCAACATAATTCTGGGTGCCATTTACAAACCATAAGTGCTAATGACTCCATTCCTTTTTGTGGTTGTAGGGGCTGTTGATTGGAGTACATTAAAACAAACCTGATCTCTATAGGACATTCAGAAGCCAAGTTATAAGCCCACAAATGTGTAACTGGACTACTTCTTTAAATTGACACCAGATCCGGTGACCTTTGGGACATGGTTTGACCCCCTTAGGAAAGTGCTATCATCATGAAACGTTCAGATCACTTACAACTCAATAGATTCTACCTTCCTGTAATGTTTCAGCCTGATTGGACCTTGTTTTCACACAAATGAACCCAGAATGATGTGAAATTGTGCTTCGTGCAACATAATTCTGGGTGCCATTTACAAACCATAAGTGCTAATGACTCCATTCCTTTTTGTGGTTGTAGGGGCTGTTGATTGGAGTACACTAAAACAAACCTAACCTCTCTAGGACATTCAGAAGCCAAGTTATAAGCCCACAAATGTGTAAATGGACTACTTCTTTAAAGTCACACCAGATCCGGTGACCTTTGGGACATGGTTTGACCACCTTAGGAAAGCGCTATCATCATGAAACGTTCAGATCACTTACAACTCAATAGATTCTACCTTCCTGTAACGTTTCAGCCTGATTGGACCTTGTTTTCACACAAATGAACCCAGAATGATGTGAAATTGTGCTTCGTGCAACATAATTCTGGGTGCCATTTAAAAACCATAAGTGCTAATGACTCCATTCCTTTTTGTGGTTGTAGGGGCTGTTGATTGGAGTATACTAAAACAAACCTGATCTCTCTAGGACATTCAGAGGCCAAGTTATAAGCCCACAAAGGTGTAACTGGACTACTTTAAATTGACACCAGATCCGGTGACCTTTGGGACATGGTTTGACCCCCTTAGGAAAGTGCTATCATCATGAAACGTTCAGATCATTTACAACTCAATAGATTCTACCTTCCTGTAACGTTTCAGCCTGATTGGACCATGTTTTCACACAAATGAACCCAGAATGATGTGAAATTGTGCTTCGTGCAACATAATTCTGGGTGCCATTTACAAACCATAAGTGCTAATGACTCCATTCCTTTTTGTGGTTGTAGGGGCTGTTGATTGGAGTACATTAAAACAAACCTGATCTCTCTAGGACATTCAGAAGCCAAGTTATAAGCCCACAAATGTGTAACTGGACTACTTCTTTAAATTGACACCAGATCCGGTGACCTTTGGGACATGGTTTGACCCCCTTAGGAAAGTGCTATCATCATGAAACGTTCAGATCACTTACAACTCAATAGATTCTACCTTCCTGTAACGTTTCAGCCTGATTGGACCTTGTTTTCACACAAATGAACCCAGAATGATGTGAAATTGTGCATCGTGCAACATAATTCTGGGTGCCATTTAAAAACCATAAGTGCTAATGACTCCATTCCTTTTTGGGGTAATGGGGGCTGTTAATTGGAGTACGCTAAAACAAACCTGATCTCTCTAGGACATTCAGAAGCTAAGTCATAAGCCCACAAATGTGTAACTGGACTACTTCTTTAAATTGACACCAGATCCGGTGACCTTTGGGACATGGTTTGACCCCCTTAGGAAAGTGCTATCATCATGAAACGTTCAGATCACTTACAACTCAATAGATTCTACCTTCCTGTAACGTTTCAGCCTGATTGGACCTTGTTTTCACACAAATGAACCCAGAATGATGTGAAATTGTGCTTCGTGCAACATAATTCTGGGTGCTATTTACAAACCATAAGTGCTAATGACTCCATTCCTTTTTGTGGTTGTACGGGCTGTTGATTGGAGTACACTAAAACAAACCTGATCTCTCTAGGACATTCAGAAGCCAAGTTATAAGCCCACAAAGGTGTAACTGGACTACTTCTTTAAAGTGACACCAGGCCCGGTGACCTTTGGGAAATGGTTTTACCCCCTATAGGAATGTGTGATCATCTTGAAACGTTCAGATCACTTACAACTCAATAGATTCTACCTTCTTGTAGCGTTTCAGCCTGATTGGACCTTGTTTTCACACAAATGAACACAGAATGATGTGAAATTGTGCTTCGTGCAACATAATTCTGGGTGCCATTTACAAACCATAAGTGCTAATGACTCCATTCCTTTTTGTGGTTGTAGGGGCTGTTGATTGGAGTACATTAAAACAAACCTGATCTCTCTAGGACATTCAGAAGCCAAGTTATAAGCCCACAAATGTGTAACTGGACTACTTCTTTAAATTGACACCAGATCCGGTGACCTTTGGGACATGGTTTGACCCCCTTAGGAAAGTGCTATCATCATGAAACGTTCAGATCACTTACAACTCAATAGATTCTACCTTCCTGTAACGTTTCAGCCTGATTGGACCTTGTTTTCACACAAATGAACCCAGAATGATGTGAAATTGTGCGTCGTGCAACATAATTCTGGGTGCCATTTAAAAACCATAAGTGCTAATGACTCCATTCCTTTTTGGGGTAATGGGGGCTGTTAATTGGAGTACGCTAAAACAAACCTGATCTCTCTAGGACATTCAGAAGCCAAGTTATAAGCCCACAAATGTGTAACTGGACTACTTCTTTAAATTGACACCAGATCCGGTGACCTTTGGGACATGGTTTGACCCCCTTAGGAAAGTGCTATCATCATGAAACGTTCAGATCACTTACAACTCAATAGATTCTACCTTCCTGTAACGTTTCAGCCTGATTGGACCTTGTTTTCACACAAATGAACCCAGAATGATGTGAAATTGTGCTTCGTGCAACATAATTCTGGGTGCCATTTACAAACCATAAGTGCTAATGACTCCATTCCTTTTTGTGGTTGTAGGGGCTTTTGATTGGAGTACACTAAAACAAACCTAACCTCTCTAGGACATTCAGAAGCCAAGTTATAAGCCCACAAATGTGTAACTGGACTACTTCTTTAAAGTGACACCAGGCCCGGTGACCTTTGGGACATGGTTTTACCCCCTATAGGAATGTGCGATCATCTTGAAACGTTCAGATCACTTACAACTCAATAGATTCTACCTTCTTGTAGCGTTTCAGCCTGATTGGACCTTGTTTTCACACAAATGGACCCAGAATGATGTGAAATTGTGCTTCGTGCAACATAATTCTGGGTGCCATTTACAAACCATAAGTGCTAATGACTCCATTCCTTTTTGTGGTTGTAGGGGCTGTTGATTGGAGTACATTAAAACAAACCTGATCTCTATAGGACATTCAGAAGCCAAGTTATAAGCCCACAAATGTGTAACTGGACTACTTCTTTAAATTGACACCAGATCCGGTGACCTTTGGGACATGGTTTGACCCCCTTAGGAAAGTGCTATCATCATGAAACGTTCAGATCACTTACAACTCAATAGATTCTACCTTCCTGTAATGTTTCAGCCTGATTGGACCTTGTTTTCACACAAATGAACCCAGAATGATGTGAAATTGTGCTTCGTGCAACATAATTCTGGGTGCCATTTACAAACCATAAGTGCTAATGACTCCATTCCTTTTTGTGGTTGTAGGGGCTGTTGATTGGAGTACACTAAAACAAACCTAACCTCTCTAGGACATTCAGAAGCCAAGTTATAAGCCCACAAATGTGTAAATGGACTACTTCTTTAAAGTCACACCAGATCCGGTGACCTTTGGGACATGGTTTGACCACCTTAGGAAAGCGCTATCATCATGAAACGTTCAGATCACTTACAACTCAATAGATTCTACCTTCCTGTAACGTTTCAGCCTGATTGGACCTTGTTTTCACACAAATGAACCCAGAATGATGTGAAATTGTGCTTCGTGCAACATAATTCTGGGTGCCATTTAAAAACCATAAGTGCTAATGACTCCATTCCTTTTTGTGGTTGTAGGGGCTGTTGATTGGAGTATACTAAAACAAACCTGATCTCTCTAGGACATTCAGAGGCCAAGTTATAAGCCCACAAAGGTGTAACTGGACTACTTTAAATTGACACCAGATCCGGTGACCTTTGGGACATGGTTTGACCCCCTTAGGAAAGTGCTATCATCATGAAACGTTCAGATCATTTACAACTCAATAGATTCTACCTTCCTGTAACGTTTCAGCCTGATTGGACCATGTTTTCACACAAATGAACCCAGAATGATGTGAAATTGTGCTTCGTGCAACATAATTCTGGGTGCCATTTACAAACCATAAGTGCTAATGACTCCATTCCTTTTTGTGGTTGTAGGGGCTGTTGATTGGAGTACATTAAAACAAACCTGATCTCTCTAGGACATTCAGAAGCCAAGTTATAAGCCCACAAATGTGTAACTGGACTACTTCTTTAAATTGACACCAGATCCGGTGACCTTTGGGACATGGTTTGACCCCCTTAGGAAAGTGCTATCATCATGAAACGTTCAGATCACTTACAACTCAATAGATTCTACCTTCCTGTAACGTTTCAGCCTGATTGGACCTTGTTTTCACACAAATGAACCCAGAATGATGTGAAATTGTGCATCGTGCAACATAATTCTGGGTGCCATTTAAAAACCATAAGTGCTAATGACTCCATTCCTTTTTGGGGTAATGGGGGCTGTTAATTGGAGTACGCTAAAACAAACCTGATCTCTCTAGGACATTCAGAAGCTAAGTCATAAGCCCACAAATGTGTAACTGGACTACTTCTTTAAATTGACACCAGATCCGGTGACCTTTGGGACATGGTTTGACCCCCTTAGGAAAGTGCTATCATCATGAAACGTTCAGATCACTTACAACTCAATAGATTCTACCTTCCTGTAACGTTTCAGCCTGATTGGACCTTGTTTTCACACAAATGAACCCAGAATGATGTGAAATTGTGCTTCGTGCAACATAATTCTGGGTGCCATTTACAAACCATAAGTGCTAATGACTCCATTCCTTTTTGTGGTTGTAGGGGCTTTTGATTGGAGTTCACTAAAACAAACCTGATCTCTCTAGGACATTCAGAAGCCAAGTTATAAGCCCACAAATGTGTAACTGGACTACTTCTTTAAATTGACACCAGTTCCGGTGACCTTTGGGACATGGTTTGACCCCCTTAGGAAAGTGCTATCATCATGAAACGTTCAGATCACTTACAACTCAGTAGATTCGACCTTCCTGTAACGTTTCAGCCTGATTGGACCTTGTTTTCACACAAATGAACCCAGAATGATGTGAAATTGTGCTTCGTGCAACATAATTCTGGGTGCCATTTACAAACCATAAGTGCTAATGACTCCATTCCTTTTTGTGGTTGTAGGGGCTGTTGATTGGAGTACAGTAAAACAAACCTGATCTCTCTAGGACATTCATAAGCCAAGTTATAAGCCCACAAATGTCTAACTGGACTACTTCTTTAAATTGACACCAGATCCGGTGACCTTTGGGACATGGTTTGACCCCCTTAGGAAAGGGCTATCATCATGAAACGTTCAGATCACTTACAACTCAATAGATTCTACCTTCCTGTAACGTTTCAGCCTGATTAGACCTTGTTTTCACACAAATGAACCCAGAATGATGTGAAATTGTGCTTCGTGCAACATAATTCTGGATGCCATTTACAAACCATAAGTGCTAATGACTCCATTCCTTTTTGTGGTTGTAGGGGCTGTTGATTGGAGTACACTAAAACAAACCTAACCTCTCTAGCACATTCAGAAGCCAAGTTATAAGCCCACAAAGGTGTAACTGGACTACTTCTTTAAAGTGACACCAGGCCCGGTGACCTTTGGGACATGGTTTTACCCCCTATAGGAATGTGCGATCATCTTGAAACGTTCAGATCACTTACAACTCAATAGATTCTACCTTCTTGTAGCGTTTCAGCCTGATTGGACCTTGTTTTCACACAAATGGACCCAGAATGATGTGAAATTGTGCTTTGTGCAACATAATTCTGGGTGCCATTTACAAACCTTAAGTGCTAATGACTCCATTCTTTTTTGTGGTTGTAGGGGCTGTTGATTGGAGTACACTAAAACAAACCTGATCTCTCTAAGACATTCAGAAGCCAAGTTATAAGCCCACTAATGTGTAACTGGACTACTTCTTTAAATTGACACCAGATCCAGTGACCTTTGGGACATGGTTGGACCCCCTTAGGAAAGTGCTATCATCATGAAACGTTCAGATCACTTACAACTCAATAGATTCTACCTTCTTGTAACGTTTCAGCCTGATTGGACCTTGTTTTCACACAAATGAACCCAGAATGATGTGAAATTGTGCTTAGTGCAGCATAATTCTGGGTGCCATTTACAAACCATAAGTGCTAATGACTCCATTCCGTTTTGGGTTAATGGGGGCTGTTAAATGGAGTACGCTAAAACAAACCTGATCTCTCTAGGACATTCAGAAGCCAAGTTATAAGCCCACAAATGTGTAACTGGACTACTTCTTTAAATTGACACCAGATCTGGTGACCTTTGGGACATGTTTTGACCCCCTTAGGAAAGTGCTATCATCATGAAACGTTCAGATCACTTACAACTCAATAGATTCTACCTTCCTGTAACGTTTCAGTCTGATTTGACCTTGTTTTCACACAAATGGACCCAGAATGATGTGAAATTGTGCTTCGTGCAACATAATTCTGGGTGCCATTTACAAACCATAAGTGCTAATTACGCCATTCCTTTTTGTGGTTGTAGGGGCTGTTGATTGGAGTACATTAAGACAAACCTGATCTCTCTAGGACATTCAGAAGCCAAGTTATAAGCCCACAAATGTGTAACTGGACTACTTCTTTAAATTGACACCAGATCCGGTGACCTTTGGGACATGGTTTGACCCCCTTAGGAATGTGCTATCATCATGAAACATTCAGATCACTTACAACTCAATAGATTCTACCTTCCTGTAACGTTTCAGCCTGATTGGACCTTGTTTTCACACAAATGAACCCAGAATGATGTGAAATTGTGCTTCGTGCAACATAATTCTGGGTGCCATTTAAAAACCATAAGTGCTAATGACTCCATTCCTTTTTGTGGTTGTAGGGGCTTTTGATTGGAGTTCACTAAAACAAACCTGATCTCTCTAGGACATTCAGAAGCCAAGTTATAAGCCCACAAAGGTGTAACTGGACTACTTCTTTAAAGTGACACCAGGCCCGGTGACCTTTGGGAAATGGTTTTACCCCCTATAGGAATGTGTGATCATCTTGAAACGTTCAGATCACTTACAACTCAATAGATTCTACCTTCTTGTAGCGTTTCAGCCTGATTGGACCTTGTTTTCACACAAATGAACACAGAATGATGTGAAATTGTGCTTCGTGCAACATAATTCTGGGTGCCATTTACAAACCATAAGTGCTAATGACTCCATTCCTTTTTGTGGTTGTAGGGGCTGTTGATTGGAGTACATTAAAACAAACCTGATCTCTCTAGGACATTCAGAAGCCAAGTTATAAGCCCACAAATGTGTAACTGGACTACTTCTTTAAATTGACACCAGATCCGGTGACCTTTGGGACATGGTTTGACCCCCTTAGGAAAGTGCTATCATCATGAAACGTTCAGATCACTTACAACTCAATAGATTCTACCTTCCTGTAACGTTTCAGCCTGATTGGACCTTGTTTTCACACAAATGAACCCAGAATGATGTGAAATTGTGCATCGTGCAACATAATTCTGGGTGCCATTTAAAAACCATAAGTGCTAATGACTCCATTCCTTTTTGGGGTAATGGGGGCTGTTAATTGGAGTACGCTAAAACAAACCTGATCTCTCTAGGACATTCAGAAGCCAAGTTATAAGCCCACAAATGTGTAACTGGACTACTTCTTTAAATTGACACCAGATCCGGTGACCTTTGGGACATGGTTTGACCCACTTAGGAAAGTGCTATCATCATGAAACGTTCAGATCACTTACAACTCAATAGATTCTACCTTCCTGTAACGTTTCAGCCTGATTGGACCTTGTTTTCACACAAATGAACCCAGAATGATGTGAAATTGTGCTTCGTGCAACATAATTCTGGGTGCCATTTACAAACCATAAGTGCTAATGACTCCATTCCTTTTTGTGGTTGTAGGGGCTTTTGATTGGAGTACACTAAAACAAACCTAACCTCTCTAGGACATTCAGAAGCCAAGTTATAAGCCCACAAATGTGTAACTGGACTACTTCTTTAAAGTGACACCAGGCCCGGTGACCTTTGGGACATGGTTTTACCCCCTATAGGAATGTGCGATCATCTTGAAACGTTCAGATCACTTACAACTCAATAGATTCTACCTTCTTGTAGCGTTTCAGCCTGATTGGACCTTGTTTTCACACAAATGGACCCAGAATGATGTGAAATTGTGCTTCGTGCAACATAATTCTGGGTGCCATTTACAAACCATAAGTGCTAATTACGCCATTCCTTTTTGTGGTTGTAGGGGCTGTTGATTGGAGTACATTAAGACAAACCTGATCTCTCTAGGACATTCAGAAGCCAAGTTATAAGCCCACAAATGTGTAACTGGACTACTTCTTTAAATTGACACCAGATCCGGTGACCTTTGGGACATGGTTTGACCCCCTTAGGAATGTGCTATCATCATGAAACATTCAGATCACTTACAACTCAATAGATTCTACCTTCCTGTAACGTTTCAGCCTGATTGGACCTTGTTTTCACACAAATGAACCCAGAATGATGTGAAATTGTGCTTCGTGCAACATAATTCTGGGTGCCATTTAAAAACCATAAGTGCTAATGACTCCATTCCTTTTTGTGGTTGTACGGGCTGTTGATTGGAGTACACTAAAACAAACCTGATCTCTCTAGGACATTCAGAAGCCAAGTTATAAGCCCACAAATGTGTAACTGGACTACTTCTTTAAATTGACACCAGATCCAGTGACCTTTGGGACATGGTTTGACCCCCTTAGGAAAGTGCTATCATCATGAAACGTTCAGATCACTTACAACTCAATAGATTCTACCTTCCTGTAACGTTTCAGCCTGATTGGACCTTGTTTTCACACAAATGAACCCAGAATGATGTGAAATTGTGCTTCGTGCAACATAATTCTGGGTGCCATTTACAAACCATAAGTGCTAATGACTCCATTCCTTTTTGTGGTTGTAGGGGCTTTTGATTGGAGTTCACTAAAACAAACCTGATCTCTCTAGGACATTCAGAAGCCAAGTTATAAGCCCACAAAGGTGTAACTGGACTACTTCTTTAAAGTGACACCAGGCCCGGTGACCTTTGGGAAATGGTTTTACCCCCTATAGGAATGTGTGATCATCTTGAAACGTTCAGATCACTTACAACTCAATAGATTCTACCTTCTTGTAGCGTTTCAGCCTGATTGGACCTTGTTTTCACACAAATGAACACAGAATGATGTGAAATTGTGCTTCGTGCAACATAATTCTGGGTGCCATTTACAAACCATAAGTGCTAATGACTCCATTCCTTTTTGTGGTTGTAGGGGCTGTTGATTGGAGTACATTAAAACAAACCTGATCTCTCTAGGACATTCAGAAGCCAAGTTATAAGCCCACAAATGTGTAACTGGACTACTTCTTTAAATTGACACCAGATCCGGTGACCTTTGGGACATGGTTTGACCCCCTTAGGAAAGTGCTATCATCATGAAACGTTCAGATCACTTACAACTCAATAGATTCTACCTTCCTGTAACGTTTCAGCCTGATTGGACCTTGTTTTCACACAAATGAACCCAGAATGATGTGAAATTGTGCATCGTGCAACATAATTCTGGGTGCCATTTAAAAACCATAAGTGCTAATGACTCCATTCCTTTTTGGGGTAATGGGGGCTGTTAATTGGAGTACGCTAAAACAAACCTGATCTCTCTAGGACATTCAGAAGCCAAGTTATAAGCCCACAAATGTGTAACTGGACTACTTCTTTAAATTGACACCAGATCCGGTGACCTTTGGGACATGGTTTGACCCCCTTAGGAAAGTGCTATCATCATGAAACGTTCAGATCACTTACAACTCAATAGATTCTACCTTCATGTAACGTTTCAGCCTGATTGGACCTTGTTTTCACACAAATGAACCCAGAATGATGTGAAATTGTGCTTCGTGCAACATAATTCTGGGTGCCATTTACAAACCATAAGTGCTAATGACTCCATTCCTTTTTGTGGTTGTAGGGGCTTTTGATTGGAGTACACTAAAACAAACCTAACCTCTCTAGGACATTCAGAAGCCAAGTTATAAGCCCACAAATGTGTAACTGGACTACTTCTTTAAAGTGACACCAGGCCCGGTGACCTTTGGGACATGGTTTTACCCCCTATAGGAATGTGCGATCATCTTGAAACGTTCAGATCACTTACAACTCAATAGATTCTACCTTCTTGTAGCGTTTCAGCCTGATTGGACCTTGTTTTCACACAAATGGACCCAGAATGATGTGAAATTGTGCTTCGTGCAACATAATTCTGGGTGCCATTTACAAACCATAAGTGCTAATGACTCCATTCCTTTTTGTGGTTGTAGGGGCTGTTGATTGGAGTACATTAAAACAAACCTGATCTCTATAGGACATTCAGAAGCCAAGTTATAAGCCCACAAATGTGTAACTGGACTACTTCTTTAAATTGACACCAGATCCGGTGACCTTTGGGACATGGTTTGACCCCCTTAGGAAAGTGCTATCATCATGAAACGTTCAGATCACTTACAACTCAATAGATTCTACCTTCCTGTAATGTTTCAGCCTGATTGGACCTTGTTTTCACACAAATGAACCCAGAATGATGTGAAATTGTGCTTCGTGCAACATAATTCTGGGTGCCATTTACAAACCATAAGTGCTAATGACTCCATTCCTTTTTGTGGTTGTAGGGGCTGTTGATTGGAGTACACTAAAACAAACCTAACCTCTCTAGGACATTCAGAAGCCAAGTTATAAGCCCACAAATGTGTAAATGGACTACTTCTTTAAAGTCACACCAGATCCGGTGACCTTTGGGACATGGTTTGACCACCTTAGGAAAGCGCTATCATCATGAAACGTTCAGATCACTTACAACTCAATAGATTCTACCTTCCTGTAACGTTTCAGCCTGATTGGACCTTGTTTTCACACAAATGAACCCAGAATGATGTGAAATTGTGCTTCGTGCAACATAATTCTGGGTGCCATTTAAAAACCATAAGTGCTAATGACTCCATTCCTTTTTGTGGTTGTAGGGGCTGTTGATTGGAGTATACTAAAACAAACCTGATCTCTCTAGGACATTCAGAGGCCAAGTTATAAGCCCACAAAGGTGTAACTGGACTACTTTAAATTGACACCAGATCCGGTGACCTTTGGGACATGGTTTGACCCCCTTAGGAAAGTGCTATCATCATGAAACGTTCAGATCCTTTACAACTCAATAGATTCTACCTTCCTGTAACGTTTCAGCCTGATTGGACCATGTTTTCACACAAATGAACCCAGAATGATGTGAAATTGTGCTTCGTGCAACATAATTCTGGGTGCCATTTACAAACCATAAGTGCTAATGACTCCATTCCTTTTTGTGGTTGTAGGGGCTGTTGATTGGAGTACATTAAAACAAACCTGATCTCTCTAGGACATTCAGAAGCCAAGTTATAAGCCCACAAATGTGTAACTGGACTACTTCTTTAAATTGACACCAGATCCGGTGACCTTTGGGACATGGTTTGACCCCCTTAGGAAAGTGCTATCATCATGAAACGTTCAGATCACTTACAACTCAATAGATTCTACCTTCCTGTAACGTTTCAGCCTGATTGGACCTTGTTTTCACACAAATGAACCCAGAATGATGTGAAATTGTGCATCGTGCAACATAATTCTGGGTGCCATTTAAAAACCATAAGTGCTAATGACTCCATTCCTTTTTGGGGTAATGGGGGCTGTTAATTGGAGTACGCTAAAACAAACCTGATCTCTCTAGGACATTCAGAAGCTAAGTCATAAGCCCACAAATGTGTAACTGGACTACTTCTTTAAATTGACACCAGATCCGGTGACCTTTGGGACATGGTTTGACCCCCTTAGGAAAGTGCTATCATCATGAAACGTTCAGATCACTTACAACTCAATAGATTCTACCTTCCTGTAACGTTTCAGCCTGATTGGACCTTGTTTTCACACAAATGAACCCAGAATGATGTGAAATTGTGCTTCGTGCAACATAATTCTGGGTGCCATTTACAAACCATAAGTGCTAATGACTCCATTCCTTTTTGTGGTTGTAGGGGCTTTTGATTGGAGTACACTAAAACAAACCTAACCTCTCTAGGACATTCAGAAGCCAAGTTATAAGCCCACAAATGTGTAACTGGACTACTTCTTTAAAGTGACACCAGGCCCGGTGACCTTTGGGACATGGTTTTACCCCCTATAGGAATGTGCGATCATCTTGAAACGTTCAGATCACTTACAACTCAATAGATTCTACCTTCTTGTAGCGTTTCAGCCTGATTGGACCTTGTTTTCACACAAATGGACCCAGAATGATGTGAAATTGTGCTTCGTGCAACATAATTCTGGGTGCCATTTACAAACCATAAGTGCTAATGACTCCATTCCTTTTTGTGGTTGTAGGGGCTGTTGATTGGAGTACATTAAAACAAACCTGATCTCTCTAGGACATTCAGAAGCCAAGTTATAAGCCCACAAATGTGTAACTGGACTACTTTAAATTGACACCAGATCCGGTGACCTTTGGGACATGGTTTGACCCCCTTAGGAAAGTGCTATCATCATGAAACGTTCAGATCACTTACAACTCAATAGCTTCTACCTTCCTGTAACGTTTCAGCCTGATTGGACCTTGTTTTCACACAAATGAACCCAGAATGATGTGAAATTGTGCTTCGTGCAACATAATTCTGGGTGCCATTTACAAACCATAAGTGCTAATGACTCCATTCCTTTTTGTGGTTGTAGGGGCTGTTGATTGGAGTACACTAAAACAAACCTAACCTCTCTAGGACATTCAGAAGCCAAGTTATAAGCCCACAAATGTGTAAATGGACTACTTCTTTAAAGTCACACCAGATCCGGTGACCTTTGGGACATGGTTTGACCACCTTAGGAAAGCGCTATCATCATGAAACGTTCAGATCACTTACAACTCAATAGATTCTACCTTCCTGTAACGTTTCAGCCTGATTGGACCTTGTTTTCACACAAATGGACCCAGAATGATGTGAAATTGTGCTTCGTGCAACATAATTCTGGGTGCCATTTAAAAACCATAAGTGCTAATGACTCCATTCCTTTTTGTGGTTGTAGGGGCTGTTGATTGGAGTATACTAAAACAAACCTGATCTCTCTAGGACATTCAGAGGCCAAGTTATAAGCCCACAAAGGTGTAACTGGACTACTTCTTTAAATTGACACCAGATCCGGTGACCTTTGGGACATGGTTTGACCCCCTTAGGAAAGTGCTATCATCATGAAACGTTCAGATCACTTACAACTCAATAGATTCTACCTTCTTGTAACGTTTCAGCCTGATTGGACCTTGTTTTCACACAAATGGACCCAGATTGATGTGAAATTGTGCTTCGTGCAACATAATTCTGGGTGCCATTTACAAACCATAAGTGCTAATGACTCCATTCCTTTTTGTGGTTGTAGGGGCTGTTGATTGGAGTACACTAAAACAAACCTGACCTCTCTAGGACATTCAGAAGCCAAGTTATAAGCCCACAAATGTGTAACTGGACTACTTCTTTAAAGTGACACCAGGCCCGGTGACCTTCGGGACATGGTATTACCCCCTATAGGAATGAGCGATCATCTTGAAACGTTCAGATCACTTACAACTCAATAGATTCTACCTTCTTGTAGCGTTTCAGCCTGATTGGACCTTGTTTTCACACAAATGGACCCAGAATGATGTGAAATTGTGCTTCGTGCAACATAATTCTGGGTGCCATTTACAAACCATAAGTGCTAATGACTCCATTCCTTTTTGTGGTTGTAGGGGCTGTTGATTGGAGTACACTAAAACAAACCTGACCTCTCTAGGACATTCAGAAGCCAAGTTATAAGCCCACAAATGTGTAACTGGACTACTTCTTTAAAGTGACACCAGATCCGGTGACCTTTGGGACATGGTTTGACCCCCTTAGGAAAGTGCTATCATCATGAAACGTTCAGATCACTTACAACTCAATAGATTCTACCTTCCTGTAACGTTTCGGCCTGAATGGACCTTGTTTTCACACAAATGAACCCAGAATGATGTGAAATTGTGCTTCGTGCAACATAATTCTGGGTGCCATTTAAAAACCATAAGTGCTAATGACTCCATTCCTTTTTGTGGTTGTAGGGGCTGTTGATTGGAGTATACTAAAACAAACCTGATCTCTCTAGGACATTCAGAGGCCAAGTTATAAGCCCACAAAGGTGTAACTGGACTACTTCTTTAAATTGACACCAGATCCGGTGACCTTTGGGACATGGTTTGACCCCCTTAGGAAAGTGCTATCATCATGAAACGTTCAGATCACTTACAACTCAATAGATTCTACCTTCTTGTAACGTTTCAGCCTGATTGGACCTTGTTTTCACACAAATGGACCCAG
The DNA here is from genome assembly GCF_043380555.1 of Nothobranchius furzeri. Classification (NCBI taxonomy): domain Eukaryota; kingdom Metazoa; phylum Chordata; class Actinopteri; order Cyprinodontiformes; family Nothobranchiidae; genus Nothobranchius; species Nothobranchius furzeri. The sequence continues at coordinate 40,490,181 of NC_091742.1, forward strand.
ATTGATGTGAAATTGTGCTTCGTGCAACATAATTCTGGGTGCCATTTACAAACCATAAGTGCTAATGACTCCATTCATTTTTGTGGTTTTAGGGGCTGTTGGTTTGAGTACATTAAAACAAACCTGATCTCTCTAGGACATTCAGAAGCCAAGTTATAAGCCCACAAATGTGTAACTGGACTACTTCTTTAAATTGACATCAGATCCGGTGACCTTTGGGACATGGTTTGACCCCCTTAGGAAAGTGCTATCATCATGAAACGTTCAGATCATTTACAACTCAATAGATTCTACCTTCCTGTAACGTTTCAGCCTGATTGGACCATGTTTTCACACAAATGAACCCAGAATGATGTGAAATTGTGCTTCGTGCAACATAATTCTGGGTGCCATTTACAAACCATAAGTGCTAATGACTCCATTCCTTTTTGTGGTTGTAGGGGCTGTTGATTGGAGAACACTAAAACAAACCTAACCTCTCTAGGACATTCAGAAGCCAAGTTATAAGCCCACAAAGGTGTTACTGGACCACTTCTTTAAAGTGACACCAGGCCCGGTGACCTTCGGGACATGGTATTACCCCCTATAGGAATGAGCGATCATCTTGAAACGTTCAGATCACTTACAACTCAATAGATTCTACCTTCTTGTAGCGTTTCAGCCTGATTGGACCTTGTTTTCACACAAATGGACCCAGAATGATGTGAAATTGTGCTTCGTGCAACATAATTCTGGGTGCCATTTACAAACCATAAGTGCTAATGACTCCATTCCTTTTTGTGGTTGTAGGGGCTGTTGATTGGAGTACACTAAAACAAACCTGACCTCTCTAGGACATTCAGAAGCCAAGTTATAAGCCCACAAATGTGTAACTGGACTACTTCTTCAAAGTGACACCAGATCCGGTGACCTTTGGGACATGGTTTGACCCCCTTAGGAAAGTGCTATCATCATGAAACGTTCAGATCACTTACAACTCAATAGATTCTACCTTCCTGTAACGTTTTGGCCTGAATGGACCTTGTTTTCACACAAATGAACCCAGAATGATGTGAAATTGTGCTTCGTGCAACATAATTCTGGGTGCCATTTACAAACCATAAGTGCTAATGACTCCATTCCTTTTTGTGGTTTTAGGGGCTGTTGATTGGAGTACACTAAAACAAACCTAACCTCTCTAGGACATTCAGAAGCCAAGTTATAAGCCCAAAAAGGTGTAACTGGACTACTACTTTAAAGTGACACCAGGCCCGGTGACCTTTGGGACATGGTTTTACCCCCTATAGGAATGTGCGATCATCTTGAAACGTTCAGATCACTTACAACTCAATAGATTCTACCTTCTTGTAGCGTTTTAGCCTGATTGGACCTTGTTTTCACACAAATGGACCCAGAATGATGTGAAATTGTGCTTCGTGCAACATATTTCTGGGTGCCATTTACAAACCATAAGTGCTAATGACTCCATTCCTTTTTGTGGTTGTAGGGGCTGTTGATTGGAGTACACTAAAACAAACCTGATCTCTCTAGGACATTCAGAAGCCAAGTTATAAGCCCACAAATGTGTAACTGGACTACTTCTTTAAATTGACACCAGATCCGGTGACCTTTGGGACATGGTTTGACCCCCTTAGGAAAGTGCTATCATCATGAAACGTTCAGATCACTTACAACTCAATAGATTCTACCTTCCTGTAACGTTTCAGCCTGATTGGACCTTGTTTTCACACAAATGAACCCAGAATGATGTGAAATTGTGCTTCGTGCAACATAATTCTGGGTGCCATTTAAAAACCATAAGGGCTAATGACTCCATTCCTTGTTGGGGTAACGGGGGCTGTTAATTGGAGTACGCTAAAACAAACCTGATCTCTCTAGGACATTCAGAAGCCAAGTTATAAGCCCACAAATGTGTAACTGGACTACTTCTTTAAATTGACACCAGTTCCGGTGACCTTTGGGACATGGTTTGACCCCCTTAGGAAAGTGCTATCATCATGAAACGTTCAGATCACTTACAACTCAGTAGATTCTACCTTCCTGTAACGTTTCAGCCTGATTGGACCTTGTTTTCACACAAATGAACCCAGAATGATGTGAAATTGTGCTTCGTGCAACATAATTCTGGGTGCCATTTACAAACCATAAGTGCTAATGACTCCATTCCTTTTTGTGGTTGTAGGGGCTGTTGATTGGAGTACACTAAAACAAACCTGATCTCTCTAGGACATTCAGAAGCCAAGTTATAAGCCCACAAATGTGTAACTGGACTACTTCTTTAAATTGACACCAGATCCGGTGACCTTTGGGACATGGTTTGACCCCCTTAGGAAAGTGCTATCATCATGAAACGTTCAGATCACTTACAACTCAGTAGATTCTACCTTCCTGTAACGTTTCAGCCTGATTGGACCTTGTTTTCACACAAATGAACCCAGAATGATGTGAAATTGTGCTTCGTGCAACATAATTCTGGGTGCCATTTACAAACCATAAGTGCTAATGACTCCATTCCTTTTTGTGGTTGTAGGGGCTGTTGATTGGAGTACAATAAAACAAACCTGATCTCTCTAGGACATTCAGAAGCCAAGTTATAAGCCCACAAATGTCTAACTGGACTACTTCTTTAAATTGACACCAGATCCGGTGACCTTTGGGACATGGTTTGACCCCCTTAGGAAAGTGCTATCATCATGAAACGTTCAGATCACTTACAACTCAATAGATTCTACCTTCCTGTAACGTTTCAGCCTGATTAGACCTTGTTTTCACACAAATGAACCCAGAATGATGTGAAATTGTGCTTCGTGCAACATAATTCTGGGTGCCATTTACAAACCATAAGTGCTAATGACTCCATTCCTTTTTGTGGTTGTAGGGGCTGTTGTATGGAGTGCACTAAAACAAACCTAACCTCTCTAGCACATTCAGAAGCCAAGTTATAAGCCCACAAATGTGTAACTGGACTACTTCTTTAAAGTGACACCAGGCCCGGTGACCTTTGGGACATGGTTTTACCCCCTGTAGGAATGTGCGATCATCTTGAAACGTTCAGATCACTTACAACTCAATAGATTCTACCTTCTTGTAGCGTTTCAGCCTGATTGGACCTTGTTTTCACACAAATGGACCCAGAATGATGTGAAATTGTGCTTTGTGCAACATAATTCTGGGTGCCATTTACAAAACTTAAGTGCTAATGAATCCATTCTTTTTGTGGTTGTAGGGGCTGTTGATTGGAGTACACTAAAACAAACCTGATCTCTCTAAGACGTTCAGAAGCCAAGTTATAGGCCCACTAATGTGTAACTGGACTACTTCTTTAAATTGACACCAGATCCGGTGACCTTTGGGACATGGTTTGACCCCCTCAGGAAAGTGCTATCATCATGAAACGTTCAGATCACTTGCAACTCAATATTCTACCTTCCTGTAACGTTTCAGCCTGATTGGACCTTGTTTTCACACAAATGAACCCAGAATGATGTGAAATTGTGCTTCGTGCAACATAATTCTGGGTGCCATTTAAAAACCATAAGTGCTAATGACTCCATTCCTTTTTGTGGTTGTAGGGGCTGTTGATTGGAGTATACTAAAACAAACCTGATCTCTCTAGGACATTCAGAGGCCAAGTTATAAGCCCACAAAGGTGTAACTGGACTACTTTAAATTGACACCAGATCCGGTGACCTTTGGGACATGGTTTGACCCCCTTAGGAAAGTGCTATCATCATGAAACGTTCAGATCACTTACAACTCAATAGATTCTACCTTCTTGTAACGTTTCAGCCTGATTGGACCTTGTTTTCACACAAATGAACCCAGAATGATGTGAAATTGTGCTTAGTGCAGCATAATTCTGGGTGCCAATTACAAACCATAAGTGCTAATGACTCCATTCCGTTTTGGGTTAATGGGGGCTGTTAAATGGAGTACGCTAAAACAAACCTGATCTCTCTAGGACATTCAGAAGCCAAGTTATAAGCCCACAAATGTGTAACTGGACTACTTCTTTAAATTGACACCAGATCCGGTGACCTTTGGGACATGTTTTGACCCCCTTAGGAAAGTGCTATCATCATGAAACGTTCAGATCACTTACAACTCAATAGATTCTACCTTCCTGTAACATTTCAGTCTGATTTGACCTTGTTTTCACACAAATGGACCCAGAATGATGTGAAATTGTGCTTCGTGCAACATAATTCTGGGTGCCATTTACAAACCATAAGTGCTAATGACTCCATTCCTTTTTGTGGTTGTAGGGGCTGTTGATTGGAGTACATTAAAACAAACCTGATCTCTCTAGGACATTCAGAAGCCAAGTTATAAGCCCACAAATGTGTAACTGGACTACTTCTTTAAATTGACACCAGATCCGGTGACCTTTGGGACATGGTTTGACCACCTTAGGAAAGTGCTATCATCATGAAACGTTCAGATCACTTACAACTCAATAGATTCTACCTTCCTGTAACGTTTCAGCCTGATTTGACCTTGTTTTCACACAAATGGACCCAGAATGATGTGAAATTGTGCTTCGTGCAACATAATTCTGGGTGCCATTTACAAACCATAAGTGCTAATTACGCCATTCCTTTTTGTGGTTGTAGGGGCTGTTGATTGGAGTACATTAAGACAAACCTGATCTCTCTAGGACATTCAGAAGCCAAGTTATAAGCCCACAAATGTGTAACTGGACTACTTCTTTAAATTGACACCAGATCCGGTGACCTTTGGGACATGGTTTGACCCCCTATAGGAATGTGCTATCATCATGAAACATTCAGATCACTTACAACTCAATAGATTCTACCTTCCTGTAACGTTTCAGCCTGATTGGACCTTGTTTTCACACAAATGAACCCAGAATGATGTGAAATTGTGCTTCGTGCAACATAATTCTGGGTGCCATTTACAAACCATAAGTGCTAATGACTCCATTCCTTTTTGTGGTTGTAGGGGCTTTTGATTGGAGTACACTAAAACAAACCTGATCTCTCTAGGACATTCAGAAGCCAAGTTATAAGCCCACAAAGGTGTAACTGGACTACTTCTTTAAAGTGACACCAGGCCCGGTGACCTTTGGGAAATGGTTTTACCCCCTATAGGAATGTGTGATCATCTTGAAACGTTCAGATCACTTACAACTCAATAGATTCTACCTTCTTGTAGCGTTTCAGCCTGATTGGACCTTGTTTTCACACAAATGAACCCAGAATGATGTGAAATTGTGCTTCGTGCAACATAATTCTGGGTGCCATTTACAAACCATAAGTGCTAATGACTCCATTCCTTTTTGTGGTTTTAGGGGTCTGTTGATTGGAGTACATTAAAACAAACCTGATCTCTCTAGGACATTCAGAAGCCAAGTTATAAGCCCACAAATGTGTAACTGGACTACTTCTTTAAATTGACACCAGATCCGGTGACCTTTGGGACATGGTTTGACCCCCTTAGGAAAGTGCTATCATCATGAAACGTTCAGATCACTTACAACTCAATAGATTCTACCTTCCTGTAACGTTTCAGCCTGATTGGACCTTGTTTTCACACAAATGAACCCAGAATGATGTGAAATTGTGCATCATGCAACATAATTCTGGGTGCCATTTAAAAACCATAAGTGCTAATGACTCCATTCCTTTTTGGGGTAATGGGGGCTGTTAATTGGAGTACGCTAAAACAAACCTGATCTCTCTAGGAGATTCAGAAGCCAAGTTATAAGCCCACAAAGGTGTAACTGGACTACTTCTTTAAATTGACACCAGATCCGGTGACCTTTGGGACATGGTTTGACCCCCTTAGGAAAGTGCTATCATCATGAAACGTTCAGATCACTTACAACTCAATAGATTCTACCTTCCTGTAACGTTTCAGCCTGATTGGACCTTGTTTTCACACAAATGAACCCAGAATGATGTGAAATTGTGCTTCGTGCAACATAATTCTGGGTGCCATTTACAAACCATAAGTGCTAATGACTCCATTCCTTTTTGTGGTTGTACGGGCTGTTGATTGGAGTACACTAAAACAAACCTAACCTCTCTAGGGCATTCAGAAGCCAAGTTATAAGCCCACAAATGTGTAACTGGACTACTTCTTTAAAGAGCAAGTCACCCCCTACAAGAAACTTACTTCACTCCCACTTCATGTTTGAAAAATGCAACAGATGCTGTTGCTTGGCAGACCGAGAGGGCGGAGCCACTAACAAATACACACACACACAGGCTCACAATGGAATTATGACATCACAGTATACCAGATGACATCATAGCATACCTCTTAGCCAATAGCGATGGCAGATTTAAATTCAAATACAGTGCAGAATTTTTCCCTGACGACGGCGCAACACTGACAGTTTTAGGCAGAATATTTGAATTTTAACCAAGATGCACTGAACTGCCAAATTATTGACTACACGTGTCTGTAGCATGATTAGACACTCCTTTATATAGTTTATCAGCAAAAAAAATGTGATTTGGGGGTGACTTGCTCTTTAAAGTCACACCAGATCCGGTGACCTTTGGGACATGGTTTGACCCCCTTAGGAAAGCGCTATCATCATGAAACGTTCAGATCACTTACAACTCAATAGATTCTACCTTCCTGTAACGTTTCAGCCTGATTGGACCTTGTTTTCACACAAATGAACCCAGAATGATGTGAAATTGTGCTTCGTGCAACATAATTCTGGGTGCCATTTAAAAACCATAAGTGCTAATGACTCCATTCCTTTTTGTTGTTGTAGGGGCTGTTGATTGGAGTATACTAAAACAAACCTGATATCTCTAGGACATTCAGAGGCCAAGTTATAAGCCCACAAAGGTGTAACTGGACTACTTCTTTAAATTGACACCAGATCCGGTGACCTTTGAGACATGGTTTGACCCCCTTAGGAAAGTGCTATCATCATGAAACGTTCAGATCACTTACAACTCAATAGATTCTACCTTCTTGTAACGTTTCAGCCTGATTGGACCTTGTTTTCACACAAATGGACCCAGATTGATGTGAAATTGTGCTTCGTGCAACATAATTCTGGGTGCCATTTACAAACCATAAGTGCTAATGACTCCATTCATTTTTGTGGTTGTAGGGGCTGTTGGTTGGAGTACATTAAAACAAACCTGATCTCTCTAGGACATTCAGAAGCCAAGTTATAAGCCCACAAATGTGTAACTGGACTACTTCTTTAAATTGACATCAGATCCGGTGACCTTTGGGACATGGTTTGACCCCCTTAGGAAAGTGCTATCATCATGAAACGTTCAAATCATTTACAACTCAATAGATTCTACCTTCCTGTAACGTTTCAGCCTGATTGGCCCATGTTTTCACACAAATGAACCCAGAATGATGTGAAATTGTGCTTCGTGCAACATAATTCTGGGTGCCATTTACAAACCATAAGTGCTAATGACTCCATTCCTTTTTGTGGTTGAAGGGGCTGTTGATTGGAGTACACTAAAACAAACCTAACCTCTCTAGCACATTCAGAAGCCAAGTTATAAGCCCACAAAGGTGTAACTGGACTACTTCTTTAAAGTGACACCAGGCCCGGTGACCTTTGGGACATGGTTTTACCCCCTATAGGAATGTGCGATCATCTTGAAATGTTCAGATCACTTACAACTCAATAGATTCTACCTTCTTGTAGCGTTTCAGCCTGATTGGACCTTGTTTTCACACAAATGGACCCAGAATGATGTGAAATTGTGCTTTGTGCAACATAATTCTGGGTGCCATTTACAAACCTTAAGTGCTAATGACTCCATTCTTTTTGTGGTTGTAGGGGCTGTTGATTGGAGTACACTAAAACAAACCTGATCTCTCTAAGACATTCAGAAGCCAAGTTATAAGCCCACTAATGTGTAACTGGACTACTTCTTTAAATTGACACCAGATCCGGTGACCTTTGGGACATGGTTTGACCCCCTTAGGAAAGTGCTATCATCATGAAACGTTCAGATCATTTGCAACTCAATAGATTCTACCTTCCTGTAACGTTTCAGCCTGATTGGACCTTGTTTTCACACAAATGAACCCAGAATGATGTGAAATAGTGCTTCGTGCAACATAATTCTGGGTGCCATTTAAAAACCATAAGTGCTAATGACTCCATTCCTTTTTGTTGTTGTAGGGGCTGTTGATTGGAGTATACTAAAACAAACCTGATCTCTCTAGGACATTCAGAAGCCAAGTTATAAGCCCACAAATGTGTAACTGGACTACTTCTTTAAATTGACACCAGATCCGGTGACCTTTGGGACATGGTTTGACCCCCTTAGGAAAGTGCTATCATCATGAAACGTTCAGATCACTTACAACTCAATAGATTCTACCTTCTTGTAACGTTTCAGCCTGATTGGACCTTGTTTTCACACAAATGGACCCAGATTGATGTGAAATTGTGCTTCGTGCAACATAATTCTGGGTGCCATTTACAAACCATAAGTGCTAATGACTCCATTCATTTTTGTGGTTGTAGGGGCTGTTGGTTGGAGTACATTAGAACAAACCTGATCTCTCTAGGACATTCAGAAGCCAAGTTATAAGCCCACAAATGTGTAACTGGACTACTTCTTTAAATTGACATCAGATCCGGTGACCTTTGGGACATGGTTTGACCCCCTTAGGAAAGTGTTATCATCATGAAACGTTCAGATCATTTACAACTCAATAGATTCTACCTTCCTGTAACGTTTCAGCCTGATTGGACCATGTTTTCACACAAATGAACCCAGAATGATGTGAAATTGTGCTTCGTGCAACATAATTCTGGGTGCCATTTACAAACCATAAGTGCTAATGACTCCATTCCTTTTTGTGGTTGAAGGGGCTGTTGATTGGAGTACACTAAAACAAACCTAACCTCTCTAGCACATTCAGAAGCCAAGTTATAAGCCCACTAATGTGTAACTGGACTACTTCTTTAAATTGACACCAGATCCGGTGACCTTTGGGACATGGTTTGACCCCCTTAGGAAAGTGCTGTCATCATGAAACGTTCAGATCACTTGCAACTCAATATTCTACCTTCCTGTAACGTTTCAGCCTGATTGGACCTTGTTTTCACACAAATGAACCCAGAATGATGTGAAATTGTGCTTCGTGCAACATAATTCTGGGTGCCATTTAAAAACCATAAGTGCTAATGACTCCATTCCTTTTTGTGGTTGTAGGGGCTGTTGATTGGAGTATACTAAAACAAACCTGATCTCTCTAGGACATTCAGAGGCCAAGTTATAAGCCCACAAAGGTGTAACTGGACTACTTTAAATTGACACCAGATCCGGTGACCTTTGGGACATGGTTTGACCCCCTTAGGAAAGTGCTATCATCATGAAACGTTCAGATCACTTACAACTCAATAGATTCTACGTTCTTGTAACGTTTCAGCCTGATTGGACCTTGTTTTCACACAAATGAACCCAGAATGATGTGAAATTGTGCTTAGTGCAGCATAATTCTGGGTGCCATTTACAAACCATAAGTGCTAATGACTCCATTCCGTTTTGGGTTAATGGGGGCTGTTAAATGGAGTACGCTAAAACAAACCTGATCTCTCTAGGACATTCAGAAGCCAAGTTATAAGCCCACAAATGTGTAACTGGACTACTTCTTTAAATTGACACCAGATCCGGTGACCTTTGGGACATGGTTTGACCACCTTAGGAAAGTGCTATCATCATGAAACGTTCAGATCACTTACAACTCAATAGATTCTACCTTCCTGTAACGTTTCAGCCTGATTTGACCTTGTTTTCACACAAATGAACCCAGAATGATGTGAAATTGTGCTTCGTGCAACATAATTCTGGGTGCCATTTACAAACCATAAGTGCTAATTACGCCATTCCTTTTTGTGGTTGTAGGGGCTGTTGATTGGAGTACATTAAAACAAACCTGATCTCTCTAGGACATTCAGAAGCCAAGTTATAAGCCCACAAATGTGTAACTGGACTACTTCTTTAAATTGACACCAGATCCGGTGACCTTTGGGACATGGTTTGACCACCTTAGGAAAGTGCTATCATCATGAAACGTTCAGATCACTTACAACTCAATAGATTCTACCTTCCTGTAACGTTTCAGCCTGATTTGACCTTGTTTTCACACAAATGAACCCAGAATGATGTGAAATTGTGCTTCGTGCAACATAATTCTGGGTGCCATTTACAAACCATAAGTGCTAATGACTCCATTCATTTTTGTGGTTGTAGGGGCTGTTGGTTGGAGTACATTAGAACAAACCTGATCTCTCTAGGACATTCAGAAGCCAAGTTATAAGCCCACAAATGTGTAACTGGACTACTTCTTTAAATTGACATCAGATCCGGTGACCTTTGGGACATGGTTTGACCCCCTTAGGAAAGTGTTATCATCATGAAACGTTCAGATCATTTACAACTCAATAGATTCTACCTTCCTGTAACGTTTCAGCCTGATTGGACCATGTTTTCACACAAATGAACCCAGAATGATGTGAAATTGTGCTTCGTGCAACATAATTCTGGGTGCCATTTACAAACCATAAGTGCTAATGACTCCATTCCTTTTTGTGGTTGAAGGGGCTGTTGATTGGAGTACACTAAAACAAACCTAACCTCTCTAGCACATTCAGAAGCCAAGTTATAAGCCCACTAATGTGTAACTGGACTACTTCTTTAAATTGACACCAGATCCGGTGACCTTTGGGACATGGTTTGACCCCCTTAGGAAAGTGCTGTCATCATGAAACGTTCAGATCACTTGCAACTCAATATTCTACCTTCCTGTAACGTTTCAGCCTGATTGGACCTTGTTTTCACACAAATGAACCCAGAATGATGTGAAATTGTGCTTCGTGCAACATAATTCTGGGTGCCATTTAAAAACCATAAGTGCTAATGACTCCATTCCTTTTTGTGGTTGTAGGGGCTGTTGATTGGAGTATACTAAAACAAACCTGATCTCTCTAGGACATTCAGAGGCCAAGTTATAAGCCCACAAAGGTGTAACTGGACTACTTTAAATTGACACCAGATCCGGTGACCTTTGGGACATGGTTTGACCCCCTTAGGAAAGTGCTATCATCATGAAACGTTCAGATCACTTACAACTCAATAGATTCTACGTTCTTGTAACGTTTCAGCCTGATTGGACCTTGTTTTCACACAAATGAACCCAGAATGATGTGAAATTGTGCTTAGTGCAGCATAATTCTGGGTGCCATTTACAAACCATAAGTGCTAATGACTCCATTCCGTTTTGGGTTAATGGGGGCTGTTAAATGGAGTACGCTAAAACAAACCTGATCTCTCTAGGACATTCAGAAGCCAAGTTATAAGCCCACAAATGTGTAACTGGACTACTTCTTTAAATTGACACCAGATCCGGTGACCTTTGGGACATGGTTTGACCACCTTAGGAAAGTGCTATCATCATGAAACGTTCAGATCACTTACAACTCAATAGATTCTACCTTCCTGTAACGTTTCAGCCTGATTTGACCTTGTTTTCACACAAATGAACCCAGAATGATGTGAAATTGTGCTTCGTGCAACATAATTCTGGGTGCCATTTACAAACCATAAGTGCTAATTACGCCATTCCTTTTTGTGGTTGTAGGGGCTGTTGATTGGAGTACATTAAAACAAACCTGATCTCTCTAGGACATTCAGAAGCCAAGTTATAAGCCCACAAATGTGTAACTGGACTACTTCTTTAAATTGACACCAGATCCGGTGACCTTTGGGACATGGTTTGACCACCTTAGGAAAGTGCTATCATCATGAAACGTTCAGATCACTTACAACTCAATAGATTCTACCTTCCTGTAACGTTTCAGCCTGATTTGACCTTGTTTTCACACAAATGAACCCAGAATGATGTGAAATTGTGCTTCGTGCAACATAATTCTGGGTGCCATTTACAAACCATAAGTGCTAATTACGCCATTCCTTTTTGTGGTTGTAGGGGCTGTTGATTGGAGTACATTAAGACAAACCTGATCTCTCTAGGACATTCAGAAGCCAAGTTATAAGCCCACAAATGTGTAACTGGACTACTTCTTTAAATTGACACCAGATCCGGTGACCTTTGGGACATGGTTTGACCCCCTTAGGAATGTGCTATCATCATGAAACATTCAGATCACTTACAACTCAATAGATTCTACCTTCCTGTAACGTTTCAGCCTGATTGGACCTTGTTTTCACACAAATGAACCCAGAATGATGTGAAATTGTGCTTCGTGCAACATAATTCTGGGTGCCATTTAAAAACCATAAGTGCTAATGACTCCATTCCTTTTTGTGGTTGTACGGGCTGTTGATTGGAGTACACTACAACAAACCTGATCTCTCTAGGACATTCAGAAGCCAAGTTATAAGCCCACAAATGTGTAACTGGACTACTTCTTTAAATTGACACCAGATCCAGTGACCTTTGGGACATGGTTTGACCCCCTTAGGAAAGTGCTATCATCATGAAACGTTCAGATCACTTACAACTCAATATATTCTACCTTCCTGTAACGTTTCAGCCTGATTGGACCTTGTTTTCACACAAATGAACCCAGAATGATGTGAAATTGTGCTTCGTGCAACATAATTCTGGGTGCCATTTACAAACCATAAGTGCTAATGACTCCATTCATTTTTGTGGTTGTAGGGGCTTTTGATTGGAGTACACTAAAACAAACCTGATCTCTCTAGGACATTCAGAAGCCAAGTTATAAGCCCACAAAGGTGTACCTGGACTACTTCTTTAAAGTGACACCAGGCCCGGTGACCTTTGGGAAATGGTTTTACCCCCTATAGGAATGTGTGATCATCTTGAAACGTTCAGATCACTTACAACTCAATAGATTCTACCTTCTTGTAGCGTTTCAGCCTGATTGGACCTTGTTTTCACACAAATGAACCCAGAATGATGTGAAATTGTGCTTCGTGCAACATAATTCTGCGTGCCATTTACAAACCATAAGTGCTAATGACTCCATTCCTTTTTGTGGTTGTAGGGGCTGTTGATTGGAGTACATTAAAACAAACCTGATCTCTCTAGGACATTCAGAAGCCAAGTTATTAGCCCACAAATGTGTAACTGGACTACTTCTTTAAATTGACACCAGATCCGGTGACCTTTGGGACATGGTTTGACCCCCTTAGGAAAGTGCTATCATCATGAAACGTTCAGATCACTTACAACTCAATAGATTCTACCTTCCTGTAACGTTTCAGCCTGATTGGACCTTGTTTTCACACAAATGAACCCAGAATGATGTGAAATTGTGCTTCGTGCAACATAATTCTGGGTGCCATTTACAAACCATAAGTGCTAATGACTCCATTCCTTTTTGTGGTTGTAGGGGCTGTTGATTGGAGAACACTAAAACAAACCTAACCTCTCTAGGACATTCAGAAGCCAAGTTATAAGCCCACAAAGGTGTAACTGGACTACTTCTTTAAATTGACACCAGATCCGGTGACCTTTGGGACATGGTTTGACCCCCTTAGGAAAGTGCTATCATCATGAAACGTTCAGATCACTTACAACTCAATAGATTCTACCTTCTTGTAACGTTTCAGCCTGATTGGACCTTGTTTTCACACAAATGGACCCAGATTGATGTGAAATTGTGCTTCGTGCAACATAATTCTGGGTGCCATTTACAAACAATAAGTGCTAATGACCCCATTCATTTTTGTGGTTTTAGGGGCTGTTGGTTTGAGTACATTAAAACAAACCTGATCTCTCTAGGACATTCAGAAGCCAAGTTATAAGCCCACAAAGGTGTTACTGGACCACTTCTTTAAAGTGACACCAGGCCCGGTGACCTTCGGGACATGGTATTACCCCCTATAGGAATGAGCGATCATCTTGAAACGTTCAGATCACTTACAACTCAATAGATTCTACCTTCTTGTAGCGTTTCAGCCTGATTGGACCTTGTTTTCACACAAATGAACCCAGAATGATGTGAAATTGTGCTTCGTGCAACATAATTCTGGGTGCCATTTAAAAACCATAAGTGCTAATGACTCCATTCCTTTTTGTGGTTGTAGGGGCTGTTGATTGGAGTATACTAAAACAAACCTGATCTCTCTAGGACATTCAGAGGCCAAGTTATAAGCCCACAAAGGTGTAACTGGACTACTTTAAATTGACACCAGATCCGGTGACCTTTGGGACATGGTTTGACCCCCTTAGGAAAGTGCTATCATCATGAAACGTTCAGATCACTTACAACTCAATAGATTCTACCTTCTTGTAACGTTTCAGCCTGATTGGACCTTGTTTTCACACAAATGAACCCAGAATGATGTGAAATTGTGCTTAGTGCAGCATAATTCTGGGTGCCATTTACAAACCATAAGTGCTAATGACTCCATTCCGTTTTGGGTTAATGGGGGCTGTTAAATGGAGTATGCTAAAACAAACCTGATCTCTCTAGGACATTCAGAAGCCAAGTTATAAGCCCACAAATGTGTAACTGGACTACTTCTTTAAATTGACACCAGATCCGGTGACCTTTGGGACATGTTTTGACCCCCTTAGGAAAGTGCTATCATCATGAAACGTTCAGATCACTTACAACTCAATAGATTCTACCTTCCTGTAACGTTTCAGTCTGATTTGACCTTGTTTTCATACAAATGGACCCAGAATGATGTGAAATTGTGCTTCGTGCAACATAATTCTGGGTGCCATTTACAAACCATAAGTGCTAATGACTCCATTCCTTTTTGTGGTTGTAGGGGCTGTTGATTGGAGTACATTAAAACAAACCTGATCTCTCTAGGACATTCAGAAGCCAAGTTATAAGCCCACAAATGTGTAACTGGACTACTTCTTTAAATTGACACCAGATCCGGTGACCTTTGGGACATGGTTTGACCACCTTAGGAAAGTGCTATCATCATGAAACGTTCAGATCACTTACAACTCAATAGATTCTACCTTCCTGTAACGTTTCAGCCTGATTTGACCTTGTTTTCACACAAATGAACCCAGAATGATGTGAAATTGTGCTTCGTGCAACATAATTCTGGGTGCCATTTACAAACCATAAGTGCTAATTACGCCATTCCTTTTTGTGGTTGTAGGGGCTGTTGATTGGAGTACATTAAGACAAACCTGATCTCTCTAGGACATTCAGAAGCCAAGTTATAAGCCCACAAATGTGTAACTGGACTACTTCTTTAAATTGACACCAGATCCGGTGACCTTTGGGACATGGTTTGACCCCCTTAGGAATGTGCTATCATCATGAAACATTCAGATCACTTACAACTCAATAGATTCTACCTTCCTGTAACGTTTCAGCCTGATTGGACCTTGTTTTCACACAAATGAACCCAGAATGATGTGAAATTGTGCTTCGTGCAACATAATTCTGGGTGCCATTTAAAAACCATAAGTGCTAATGACTCCATTCCTTTTTGTGGTTGTACGGGCTGTTGATTGGAGTACACTACAACAAACCTGATCTCTCTAGGACATTCAGAAGCCAAGTTATAAGCCCACAAATGTGTAACTGGACTACTTCTTTAAATTGACACCAGATCCAGTGACCTTTGGGACATGGTTTGACCCCCTTAGGAAAGTGCTATCATCATGAAACGTTCAGATCACTTACAACTCAATAGATTCTACCTTCCTGTAACGTTTCAGCCTGATTGGACCTTGTTTTCACACAAATGAACCCAGAATGATGTGAAATTGTGCTTCGTGCAACATAATTCTGGGTGCCATTTACAAACCATAAGTGCTAATGACTCCATTCCTTTTTGTGGTTGTAGGGGCTTTTGATTGGAGTACACTAAAACAAACCTGATCTCTCTAGGACATTCAGAAGCCAAGTTATAAGCCCACAAAGGTGTAACTGGACTACTTCTTTAAAGTGACACCAGGCCCGGTGACCTTTGGGAAATGGTTTTACCCCCTATAGGAATGTGTGATCATCTTGAAACGTTCAGATCACTTACAACTCAATAGATTCTACCTTCTTGTAGCGTTTCAGCCTGATTGGACCTTGTTTTCACACAAATGGACCCAGAATGATGTGAAATTGTGCTTCGTGCAACATAATTCTGCGTGCCATTTACAAACCATAAGTGCTAATGACTCCATTCCTTTTTGTGGTTGTAGGGGCTGTTGATTGGAGTACATTAAAACAAACCTGATCTCTCTAGGACATTCAGAAGCCAAGTTATAAGCCCACAAATGTGTAACTGGACTACTTCTTTAAAGTGACACCAGATCCGGTGACCTTTGGGACATGGTTTGACCCCCTTAGGAAATGCTATCATCATGAAACGTTCAGATCACTTACAACTCAATAGATTCTACCTTCCTGTAACGTTTCGGCCTGAATGGACCTTGTTTTCACACAAATGAACCCAGAATGATGTGAAATTGTGCTTCGTGCAACATAATTCTGGGTGCCATTTAAAAACCATAAGTGCTAATGACTCCATTCCTTTTTGTGGTTGTAGGGGCTGTTGATTGGAGTATACTAAAACAAACCTGATCTCTCTAGGACATTCAGAGGCCAAGTTATAAGCCCACAAAGGTGTAACTGGACTACTTCTTTAAATTGACACCAGATCCGGTGACCTTTGGGACATGGTTTGACCCCCTTAGGAAAGTGCTATCATCATGAAACGTTCAGATCACTTACAACTCAATAGATTCTACCTTCTTGTAACGTTTCAGCCTGATTGGACCTTGTTTTCACACAAATGGACCCAGATTGATGTGAAATTGTGCTTCGTGCAACATAATTCTGGGTGCCATTTACAAACCATAAGTGCTAATGACTCCATTCATTTTTGTGGTTTTAGGGGCTGTTGGTTTGAGTACATTAAAACAAACCTGATCTCTATAGGACATTCAGAAGCCAAGTTATAAGCCCACAAATGTGTAACTGGACTACTTCTTTAAATTGACACCAGATCCGGTGACCTTTGGGACATGGTTTGACCCCCTTAGGAAAGTGCTATCATCATGAAACGTTCAGATCATTTACAACTCAATAGATTCTACCTTCCTGTAACGTTTCAGCCTGATTGGACCATGTTTTCACACAAATGAACCCAGAATGATGTGAAATTGTGCTTCGTGCAACATAATTCTGGGTGCCATTTACAAACCATAAGTGCTAATGACTCCATTCCTTTTTGTGGTTGAAGGGGCTGTTGATTGGAGTACACTAAAACAAACCTAACCTCTCTAGCACATTCAGAAGCCAAGTTATAAGCCCACTAATGTGTAACTGGACTACTTCTTTAAATTGACACCAGATCCGGTGACCTTTGGGACATGGTTTGACCCCCTTAGGAAAGTGCTGTCATCATGAAACGTTCAGATCACTTGCAACTCAATATTCTACCTTCCTGTAACGTTTCAGCCTGATTGGACCTTGTTTTCACACAAATGAACCCAGAATGATGTGAAATTGTGCTTCGTGCAACATAATTCTGGGTGCAATTTAAAAACCATAAGTGCTAATGACTCCATTCCTTTTTGTGGTTGTAGGGGCTGTTGATTGGAGTATACTAAAACAAACCTGATCTCTCTAGGACATTCAGAGGCCAAGTTATAAGCCCACAAAGGTGTAACTGGACTACTTTAAATTGACACCAGATCCGGTGACCTTTGGGACATGGTTTGACCACCTTAGGAAAGTGCTATCATCATGAAACGTTCAGATCACTTACAACTCAATAGATTCTACCTTCCTGTAACGTTTCAGCCTGATTTGACCTTGTTTTCACACAAATGAACCCAGAATGATGTGAAATTGTGCTTCGTGCAACATAATTCTGGGTGCCATTTACAAACCATAAGTGCTAATTACGCCATTCCTTTTTGTGGTTGTAGGGGCTGTTGATTGGAGTACATTAAGACAAACCTGATCTCTCTAGGACATTCAGAAGCCAAGTTATAAGCCCACAAATGTGTAACTGGACTACTTCTTTAAATTGACACCAGATCCGGTGACCTTTGGGACATGGTTTGACCCCCTTAGGAATGTGCTATCATCATGAAACATTCAGATCACTTACAACTCAATAGATTCTACCTTCCTGTAACGTTTCAGCCTGATTGGACCTTGTTTTCACACAAATGAACCCAGAATGATGTGAAATTGTGCTTCGTGCAACATAATTCTGGGTGCCATTTAAAAACCATAAGTGCTAATGACTCCATTCCTTTTTGTGGTTGTACGGGCTGTTGATTGGAGTACACTACAACAAACCTGATCTCTCTAGGACATTCAGAAGCCAAGTTATAAGCCCACAAATGTGTAACTGGACTACTTCTTTAAATTGACACCAGATCCAGTGACCTTTGGGACATGGTTTGACCCCCTTAGGAAAGTGCTATCATCATGAAACGTTCAGATCACTTACAACTCAATAGATTCTACCTTCCTGTAACGTTTCAGCCTGATTGGACCTTGTTTTCACACAAATGAACCCAGAATGATGTGAAATTGTGCTTCGTGCAACAGAATTCTGGGTGCCATTTACAAACCATAAGTGCTAATGACTCCATTCCTTTTTGTGGTTGTAGGGGCTTTTGATTGGAGTACACTAAAACAAACCTGATCTCTCTAGGACATTCAGAAGCCAAGTTATAAGCCCACAAAGGTGTAACTGGACTACTTCTTTAAAGTGACACCAGGCCCGGTGACCTTTGGGAAATGGTTTTACCCCCTATAGGAATGTGTGATCATCTTGAAACGTTCAGATCACTTACAACTCAATAGATTCTACCTTCTTGTAGCGTTTCAGCCTGATTGGACCTTGTTTTCACACAAATGAACCCAGAATGATGTGAAATTGTGCTTCGTGCAACATAATTCTGCGTGCCATTTACAAACCATAAGTGCTAATGACTCCATTCCTTTTTGTGGTTGTAGGGGCTGTTGATTGGAGTACATTAAAACAAACCTGATCTCTCTAGGACATTCAGAAGCCAAGTTATTAGCCCACAAATGTGTAACTGGACTACTTCTTTAAATTGACACCAGATCCGGTGACCTTTGGGACATGGTTTGACCCCCTTAGGAAAGTGCTATCATCATGAAACGTTCAGATCACTTACAACTCAATAGATTCTACCTTCTTGTAACGTTTCAGCCTGATTGGACCTTGTTTTCACACAAATGAACCCAGAATGATGTGAAATTGTGCTTCGTGCAACATAATTCTGGGTGCCATTTACAAACCATAAGTGCTAATGACTCCATTCCTTTTTGAGGTTGTAGGGGCTGTTGATTGGAGAACACTAAAACAAACCTAACCTCTCTAGGACATTCAGAAGCCAAGTTATAAGCCCACAAAGGTGTAACTGGACTACTTCTTTAAATTGACACCAGATCCGGTGACCTTTGGGACATGGTTTGACCCCCTTAGGAAAGTGCTATCATCATGAAACGTTCAGATCACTTACAACTCAATAGATTCTACCTTCTTGTAACGTTTCAGCCTGATTGGACCTTGTTTTCACACAAATGGACCCAGATTGATGTGAAATTGTGCTTCGTGCAACATAATTCTGGGTGCCATTTACAAACCATAAGTGCTAATGACTCCATTCATTTTTGTGGTTTTAGGGGCTGTTGGTTTGAGTACATTAAAACAAACCTGATCTCTCTAGGACATTCAGAAGCCAAGTTATAAGCCCACAAAGGTGTTACTGGACCACTTCTTTAAAGTGACACCAGGCCCGGTGACCTTCGGGACATGGTATTACCCCCTATAGGAATGAGCGATCATCTTGAAACGTTCAGATCACTTACAACTCAATAGATTCTACCTTCTTGTAGCGTTTCAGCCTGATTGGACCTTGTTTTCACACAAATGAACCCAGAATGATGTGAAATTGTGCTTCGTGCAACATAATTCTGGGTGCCATTTAAAAACCATAAGTGCTAATGACTCCATTCCTTTTTGTGGTTGTAGGGGCTGTTGATTGGAGTATACTAAAACAAACCTGATCTCTCTAGGACATTCAGAGGCCAAGTTATAAGCCCACAAAGGTGTAACTGGACTACTTTAAATTGACACCAGATCCGGTGACCTTTGGGACATGGTTTGACCCCCTTAGGAAAGTGCTATCATCATGAAACGTTCAGATCACTTACAACTCAATAGATTCTATCTTCTTGTAACGTTTCAGCCTGATTGGATCTTGTTTTCACACAAATGAACCCAGAATGATGTGAAATTGTGCTTAGTGCAGCATAATTCTGGGTGCCATTTACAAACCATAAGTGCTAATGACTCCATTCCGTTTTGGGTTAATGGGGGCTGTTAAATGGAGTACGCTAAAACAAACCTGATCTCTCTAGGACATTCAGAAGCCAAGTTATAAGCCCACAAATGTGTAACTGGACTACTTCTTTAAATTGACACCAGATCCGGTGACCTTTGGGACATGTTTTGACCCCCTTAGGAAAGTGCTATCATCATGAAACGTTCAGATCACTTACAACTCAATAGATTCTACCTTCCTGTAACGTTTCAGTCTGATTTGACCTTGTTTTCATACAAATGGACCCAGAATGATGTGAAATTGTGCTTCGTGCAACATAATTCTGGGTGCCATTTACAAACCATAAGTGCTAATGACTCCATTCCTTTTTGTGGTTGTAGGGGCTGTTGATTGGAGTACATTAAAACAAACCTGATCTCTCTAGGACATTCAGAAGCCAAGTTATAAGCCCACAAATGTGTAACTGGACTACTTCTTTAAATTGACACCAGATCCGGTGACCTTTGGGACATGGTTTGACCACCTTAGGAAAGTGCTATCATCATGAAACGTTCAGATCACTTACAACTCAATAGATTCTACCTTCCTGTAACGTTTCAGCCTGATTTGACCTTGTTTTCACACAAATGAACCCAGAATGATGTGAAATTGTGCTTCGTGCAACATAATTCTGGGTGCCATTTACAAACCATAAGTGCTAATTACGCCATTCCTTTTTGTGGTTGTAGGGGCTGTTGATTGGAGTACATTAAGACAAACCTGATCTCTCTAGGACATTCAGAAGCCAAGTTATAAGCCCACAAATGTGTAACTGGACTACTTCTTTAAATTGACACCAGATCCGGTGACCTTTGGGACATGGTTTGACCCCCTTAGGAATGTGCTATCATCATGAAACATTCAGATCACTTACAACTCAATAGATTCTACCTTCCTGTAACGTTTCAGCCTGATTGGACCTTGTTTTCACACAAATGAACCCAGAATGATGTGAAATTGTGCTTCGTGCAACATAATTCTGGGTGCCATTTAAAAACCATAAGTGCTAATGACTCCATTCCTTTTTGTGGTTGTACGGGCTGTTGATTGGAGTACACTACAACAAACCTGATCTCTCTAGGACATTCAGAAGCCAAGTTATAAGCCCACAAATGTGTAACTGGACTACTTCTTTAAATTGACACCAGATCCAGTGACCTTTGGGACATGGTTTGACCCCCTTAGGAAAGTGCTATCATCATGAAACGTTCAGATCACTTACAACTCAATAGATTCTACCTTCCTGTAACGTTTCAGCCTGATTGGACCTTGTTTTCACACAAATGAACCCAGAATGATGTGAAATTGTGCTTCGTGCAACATAATTCTGGGTGCCATTTACAAACCATAAGTGCTAATGACTCCATTCCTTTTTGTGGTTGTAGGGGCTTTTGATTGGAGTACACTAAAACAAACCTGATCTCTCTAGGACATTCAGAAGCCAAGTTATAAGCCCACAAAGGTGTAACTGGACTACTTCTTTAAAGTGACACCAGGCCCGGTGACCTTTGGGAAATGGTTTTACCCCCTATAGGAATGTGTGATCATCTTGAAACGTTCAGATCACTTACAACTCAATAGATTCTACCTTCTTGTAGCGTTTCAGCCTGATTGGACCTTGTTTTCACACAAATGAACCCAGAATGATGTGAAATTGTGCTTCGTGCAACATAATTCTGCGTGCCATTTACAAACCATAAGTGCTAATGACTCCATTCCTTTTTGTGGTTGTAGGGGCTGTTGATTGGAGTACATTAAAACAAACCTGATCTCTCTAGGACATTCAGAAGCCAAGTTATTAGCCCACAAATGTGTAACTGGACTACTTCTTTAAATTGACACCAGATCCGGTGACCTTTGGGACATGGTTTGACCCCCTTAGGAAAGTGCTATCATCATGAAACGTTCAGATCACTTACAACTCAATAGATTCTACCTTCCTGTAACGTTTCAGCCTGATTGGACCTTGTTTTCACACAAATGAACCCAGAATGATGTGAAATTGTGCTTCGTGCAACATAATTCTGGGTGCCATTTACAAACCATAAGTGCTAATGACTCCATTCCTTTTTGTGGTTGTAGGGGCTGTTGATTGGAGAACACTAAAACAAACCTAACCTCTCTAGGACATTCAGAAGCCAAGTTATAAGCCCACAAAGGTGTAACTGGACTACTTCTTTAAATTGACACCAGATCCGGTGACCTTTGGGACATGGTTTGACCGCCTTAGGAAAGTGCTATCATCATGAAACGTTCAGATCACTTACAACTCAATAGATTCTACCTTCTTGTAACGTTTCAGCCTGATTGGACCTTGTTTTCACACAAATGGACCCAGATTGATGTGAAATTGTGCTTCGTGCAACATAATTCTGGGTGCCATTTACAAACCATAAGTGCTAATGACTCCATTCATTTTTGTGGTTTTAGGGGCTGTTGGTTTGAGTACATTAAAACAAACCTGATCTCTCTAGGACATTCAGAAGCCAAGTTATAAGCCCACAAAGGTGTTACTGGACCACTTCTTTAAAGTGACACCAGGCCCGGTGACCTTCGGGACATGGTATTACCCCCTATAGGAATGAGCGATCATCTTGAAACGTTCAGATCACTTACAACTCAATAGATTCTACCTTCTTGTAGCGTTTCAGCCTGATTGGACCTTGTTTTCACACAAATGGACCCAGAATGATGTGAAATTGTGCTTCGTGCAACATAATTCTGGGTGCCATTTACAAACCATAAGTGCTAATGACTCCATTCCTTTTTGTGGTTGTAGGGGCTGTTGATTGGAGTACACTAAAACAAACCTGACCTCTCTAGGACATTCAGAAGCCAAGTTATAAGCCCACAAATGTGTAACTGGACTACTTCTTTAAAGTGACACCAGATCCGGTGACCTTTGGGACATGGTTTGACCCCCTTAGGAAAGTGCTATCATCATGAAACGTTCAGATCACTTACAACTCAATAGATTCTACCTTCCTGTAACGTTTCAGCCTGATTGGACCTTGTTTTCACACAAATGAACCCAGAATGATGTGAAATTGTGCTTCGTGCAACATAATTCTGGGTGCCATTTACAAACCATAAGTGCTAATGACTCCATTCCTTTTTGTGGTTGTAGGGGCTTTTGATTGGAGTACACTAAAACAAACCTGATCTCTCTAGGACATTCAGAAGCCAAGTTATAAGCCCACAAAGGTGTAACTGGACTACTTCTTTAAAGTGACACCAGGCCCGGTGACCTTTGGGAAATGGTTTTACCCCCTATAGGAATGTGTGATCATCTTGAAACGTTCAGATCACTTACAACTCAATAGATTCTACCTTCTTGTAGCGTTTCAGCCTGATTGGACCTTGTTTTCACACAAATGAACCCAGAATGATGTGAAATTGTGCTTCGTGCAACATAATTCTGCGTGCCATTTACAAACCATAAGTGCTAATGACTCCATTCCTTTTTGTGGTTGTAGGGGCTGTTGATTGGAGTACATTAAAACAAACCTGATCTCTCTAGGACATTCAGAAGCCAAGTTATTAGCCCACAAATGTGTAAATGGACTACTTCTTTAAATTGACACCAGATCCGGTGACCTTTTGGACATGGTTTGACCCCCTTAGGAAAGTGCTATCATCATGAAACGTTCAGATCACTTACAACTCAATAGATTCTACCTTCCTGTAACGTTTCAGCCTGATTGGACCTTGTTTTCACACAAATGAACCCAGAATGATGTGAAATTGTGCTTCGTGCAACATAATTCTGGGTGCCATTTACAAACCATAAGTGCTAATGACTCCATTCCTTTTTGAGGTTGTAGGGGCTGTTGATTGGAGAACACTAAAACAAACCTAACCTCTCTAGGACATTCAGAAGCCAAGTTATAAGCCCACAAAGGTGTAACTGGACTACTTCTTTAAATTGACACCAGATCCGGTGACCTTTGGGACATGGTTTGACCCCCTTAGGAAAGTGCTATCATCATGAAACGTTCAGATCACTTACAACTCAATAGATTCTACCTTCTTGTAACGTTTCAGCCTGATTGGACCTTGTTTTCACACAAATGGACCCAGATTGATGTGAAATTGTGCTTCGTGCAACATAATTCTGGGTGCCATTTACAAACCATAAGTGCTAATGACTCCATTCATTTTTGTGGTTTTAGGGGCTGTTGGTTTGAGTACATTAAAACAAACCTGATCTCTCTAGGACATTCAGAAGCCAAGTTATAAGCCCACAAAGGTGTTACTGGACCACTTCTTTAAAGTGACACCAGGCCCGGTGACCTTCGGGACATGGTATTACCCCCTATAGGAATGAGCGATCATCTTGAAACGTTCAGATCACTTACAACTCAATAGATTCTACCTTCTTGTAGCGTTTCAGCCTGATTGGACCTTGTTTTCACACAAATGAACCCAGAATGATGTGAAATTGTGCTTCGTGCAACATAATTCTGGGTGCCATTTAAAAACCATAAGTGCTAATGACTCCATTCCTTTTTGTGGTTGTAGGGGCTGTTGATTGGAGTATACTAAAACAAACCTGATCTCTCTAGGACATTCAGAGGCCAAGTTATAAGCCCACAAAGGTGTAACTGGACTACTTTAAATTGACACCAGATCCGGTGACCTTTGGGACATGGTTTGACCCCCTTAGGAAAGTGCTATCATCATGAAACGTTCAGATCACTTACAACTCAATAGATTCTACCTTCTTGTAACGTTTCAGCCTGATTGGACCTTGTTTTCACACAAATGAACCCAGAATGATGTGAAATTGTGCTTAGTGCAGCATAATTCTGGGTGCCATTTACAAACCATAAGTGCTAATGACTCCATTCCGTTTTGGGTTAATGGGGGCTGTTAAATGGAGTACGCTAAAACAAACCTGATCTCTCTAGGACATTCAGAAGCCAAGTTATAAGCCCACAAATGTGTAACTGGACTACTTCTTTAAATTGACACCAGATCCGGTGACCTTTGGGACATGTTTTGACCCCCTTAGGAAAGTGCTATCATCATGAAACGTTCAGATCACTTACAACTCAATAGATTCTACCTTCCTGTAACGTTTCAGTCTGATTTGACCTTGTTTTCATACAAATGGACCCAGAATGATGTGAAATTGTGCTTCGTGCAACATAATTCTGGGTGCCATTTACAAACCATAAGTGCTAATGACTCCATTCCTTTTTGTGGTTGTAGGGGCTGTTGATTGGAGTACATTAAACCAAACCTGATCTCTCTAGGACATTCAGAAGCCAAGTTATAAGCCCACAAATGTGTAACTGGACTACTTCTTTAAATTGACACCAGATCCGGTGACCTTTGGGACATGGTTTGACCACCTTAGGAAAGTGCTATCATCATGAAACGTTCAGATCACTTACAACTCAATAGATTCTACCTTCCTGTAACGTTTCAGCCTGATTTGACCTTGTTTTCACACAAATGAACCCAGAATGATGTGAAATTGTGCTTCGTGCAACATAATTCTGGGTGCCATTTACAAACCATAAGTGCTAATTACGCCATTCCTTTTTGTGGTTGTAGGGGCTGTTGATTGGAGTACATTAAGACAAACCTGATCTCTCTAGGACATTCAGAAGCCAAGTTATAAGCCCACAAATGTGTAACTGGACTACTTCTTTAAATTGACACCAGATCCGGTGACCTTTGGGACATGGTTTGACCCCCTTAGGAATGTGCTATCATCATGAAACATTCAGATCACTTACAACTCAATAGATTCTACCTTCCTGTAACGTTTCAGCCTGATTGGACCTTGTTTTCACACAAATGAACCCAGAATGATGTGAAATTGTGCTTCGTGCAACATAATTCTGGGTGCCATTTAAAAACCATAAGTGCTAATGACTCCATTCCTTTTTGTGGTTGTACGGGCTGTTGATTGGAGTACACTACAACAAACCTGATCTCTCTAGGACATTCAGAAGCCAAGTTATAAGCCCACAAATGTGTAACTGGACTACTTCTTTAAATTGACACCAGATCCAGTGACCTTTGGGACATGGTTTGACCCCCTTAGGAAAGTGCTATCATCATGAAACGTTCAGATCACTTACAACTCAATAGATTCTACCTTCCTGTAACGTTTCAGCCTGATTGGACCTTGTTTTCACACAAATGAACCCAGAATGATGTGAAATTGTGCTTCGTGCAACATAATTCTGGGTGCCATTTACAAACCATAAGTGCTAATGACTCCATTCCTTTTTGTGGTTGTAGGGGCTTTTGATTGGAGTACACTAAAACAAACCTGATCTCTCTAGGACATTCAGAAGCCAAGTTATAAGCCCACAAAGGTGTAACTGGACTACTTCTTTAAAGTGACACCAGGCCCGGTGACCTTTGGGAAATGGTTTTACCCCCTATAGGAATGTGTGATCATCTTGAAACGTTCAGATCACTTACAACTCAATAGATTCTACCTTCTTGTAGCGTTTCAGCCTGATTGGACCTTGTTTTCACACAAATGAACCCAGAATGATGTGAAATTGTGCTTCGTGCAACATAATTCTGCGTGCCATTTACAAACCATAAGTGCTAATGACTCCATTCCTTTTTGTGGTTGTAGGGGCTGTTGATTGGAGTACATTAAAACAAACCTGATCTCTCTAGGACATTCAGAAGCCAAGTTATTAGCCCACAAATGTGTAACTGGACTACTTCTTTAAATTGACACCAGATCCGGTGACCTTTGGGACATGGTTTGACCCCCTTAGGAAAGTGCTATCATCATGAAACGTTCAGATCACTTACAACTCAATAGATTCTACCTTCCTGTAACGTTTCAGCCTGATTGGACCTTGTTTTCACACAAATGAACCCAGAATGATGTGAAATTGTGCTTCGTGCAACATAATTCTGGGTGCCATTTACAAACCATAAGTGCTAATGACTCCATTCCTTTTTGTGGTTGTAGGGGCTGTTGATTGGAGAACACTAAAACAAACCTAACCTCTCTAGGACATTCAGAAGCCAAGTTATAAGCCCACAAAGGTGTAACTGGACTACTTCTTTAAATTGACACCAGATCCGGTGACCTTTGGGACATGGTTTGACCCCCTTAGGAAAGTGCTATCATCATGAAACGTTCAGATCACTTACAACTCAATAGATTCTACCTTCTTGTAACGTTTCAGCCTGATTGGACCTTGTTTTCACACAAATGGACCCAGATTGATGTGAAATTGTGCTTCGTGCAACATAATTCTGGGTGCCATTTACAAACCATAAGTGCTAATGACTCCATTCATTTTTGTGGTTTTAGGGGCTGTTGGTTTGAGTACATTAAAACAAACCTGATCTCTCTAGGACATTCAGAAGCCAAGTTATAAGCCCACAAAGGTGTTACTGGACCACTTCTTTAAAGTGACACCAGGCCCGGTGACCTTCGGGACATGGTATTACCCCCTATAGGAATGAGCGATCATCTTGAAACGTTCAGATCACTTACAACTCAATAGATTCTACCTTCTTGTAGCGTTTCAGCCTGATTGGACCTTGTTTTCACACAAATGGACCCAGAATGATGTGAAATTGTGCTTCGTGCAACATAATTCTGGGTGCCATTTACAAACCATAAGTGCTAATGACTCCATTCCTTTTTGTGGTTGTAGGGGCTGTTGATTGGAGTACACTAAAACAAACCTGACCTCTCTAGGACATTCAGAAGCCAAGTTATAAGCCCACAAATGTGTAACTGGACTACTTCTTTAAAGTGACACCAGATCCGGTGACCTTTGGGACATGGTTTGACCCCCTTAGGAAAGTGCTATCATCATGAAACGTTCAGATCACTTACAACTCAATAGATTCTACCTTCCTGTAACGTTTCGGCCTGAATGGACCTTGTTTTCACACAAATGAACCCAGAATGATGTGAAATTGTGCTTCGTGCAACATAATTCTAGGTGCCATTTAAAAACCATAAGTGCTAATGACTCCATTCCTTTTTGTGGTTGTAGGGGCTGTTGATTGGAGTATACTAAAACAAACCTGATCTCTCTAGGACATTCAGAGGCCAAGTTATAAGCCCACAAAGGTGTAACTGGACTACTTCTTTAAATTGACACCAGATCCGGTGACCTTTGGGACATGGTTTGACCCCCTTAGGAAAGTGCTATCATCATGAAACGTTCAGATCACTTACAACTCAATAGATTCTACCTTCTTGTAACGTTTCAGCCTGATTGGACCTTGTTTTCACACAAATGGACCCAGATTGATGTGAAATTGTGCTTCGTGCAACATAATTCTGGGTGCCATTTACAAACCATAAGTGCTAATGACTCCATTCATTTTTGTGGTTTTAGGGGCTGTTGGTTTGAGTACATTAAAACAAACCTGATCTCTATAGGACATTCAGAAGCCAAGTTATAAGCCCACAAATGTGTAACTGCACTACTTCTTTAAATTGACATCAGATCCGGTGACCTTTGGGACATGGTTTGACCCCCTTAGGAAAGTGCTATCATCATGAAACGTTCAGATCATTTACAACTCAATAGATTCTACCTTCCTGTAACGTTTCAGCCTGATTGGACCATGTTTTCACACAAATGAACCCAGAATGATGTGAAATTGTGCTTCGTGCAACATAATTCTGGGTGCCATTTACAAACCATAAGTGCTAATGACTCCATTCCTTTTTGTGGTTGTAGGGGCTGTTGATTGGAGAACACTAAAACAAACCTAACCTCTCTAGGACATTCAGAAGCCAAGTTATAAGCCCACAAAGGTGTTACTGGACCACTTCTTTAAAGTGACACCAGGCCCGGTGACCTTCGGGACATGGTATTACCCCCTATAGGAATGAGCGATCATCTTGAAACGTTCAGATCACTTACAACTCAATAGATTCTACCTTCTTGTAGCGTTTCAGCCTGATTGGACCTTGTTTTCACACAAATGGACCCAGAATGATGTGAAATTGTGCTTCGTGCAACATAATTCTGGGTGCCATTTACAAACCATAAGTGCTAATGACTCCATTCCTTTTTGTGGTTGTAGGGGCTGTTGATTGGAGTACACTAAAACAAACCTGACCTCTCTAGGACATTCAGAAGCCAAGTTATAAGCCCACAAATGTGAAACTGGACTACTTCTTTAAAGTGACACCAGATCCGGTGACCTTTGGGACATGGTTTGACCCCCTTAGGAAAGTGCTATCATCATGAAACGTTCAGATCACTTACAACTCAATAGATTCTACCTTCCTGTAACGTTTCGGCCTGAATGGACCTTGTTTTCACACAAATGAACCCAGAATGATGTGAAATTGTGCTTCGTGCAACATAATTCTGGGTGCCATTTACAAACCATAAGTGCTAATGACTCCATTCCTTTTTGTGGTTTTAGGGGCTGTTGATTGGAGTACACTAAAACAAACCTAACCTCTCTAGGACATTCAGAAGCCAAGTTATAAGCCCAAAAAGGTGTAACTGGACTACTACTTTAAAGTGACACCACGCCCGGTGACCTTTGGGACATGGTTTTACCCCCTATAGGAATGTGCGATCATCTTGAAACGTTCAGATCACTTACAACTCAATAGATTCTACCTTCTTGTAGCGTTTTAGCCTGATTGGACCTTGTTTTCACACAAATGGACCCAGAATGATGTGAAATTGTGCTTCGTGCAACATATTTCTGGGTGCCATTTACAAACCATAAGTGCTAATGACTCCATTCCTTTTTGTGGTTGTAGGGGCTGTTGATTGGAGTACACTAAAACAAACCTGATCTCTCTAGGACATTCAGAAGCCAAGTTATAAGCCCACAAATGTGTAACTGGACTACTTCTTTAAATTGACACCAGATCCGGTGACCTTTGGGACATGGTTTGACCCCCTTAGGAAAGTGCTATCATCATGAAACGTTCAGATCACTTACAACTCAATATATTCTACCTTCCTGTAACGTTTCAGCCTGATTGGACCTTGTTTTCACACAAATGAACCCAGAATGATGTGAAATTGTGCTTCGTGCAACATAATTCTGGGTGCCATTTAAAAACCATAAGGGCTAATGACTCCATTCCTTGTTGGGGTAACGGGGGCTGTTAATTGGAGTACGCTAAAACAAACCTGATCTCTCTAGGACATTCAGAAGCCAAGTTATAAGCCCACAAATGTGTAACTGGACTACTTCTTTAAATTGACACCAGTTCCGGTGACCTTTGGGACATGGTTTGACCCCCTTAGGAAAGTGCTATCATCATGAAACGTTCAGATCACTTACAACTCAGTAGATTCTACCTTCCTGTAACGTTTCAGCCTGATTGGACCTTGTTTTCACACAAATGAACCCAGAATGATGTGAAATTGTGCTTCGTGCAACATATTTCTGGGTGCCATTTACAAACCATAAGTGCTAATGACTCCATTCCTTTTTGTGGTTGTAGGGGCTGTTGATTGGAGTACATTAAAACAAACCTGATCTCTCTAGGACATTCAGAAGCCAAGTTATAAGCCCACAAATGTCTAACTGGACTACTTCTTTAAATTGACACCAGATCCGGTGACCTTTGGGACATGGTTTGACCCCCTTAGGAAAGTGCTATCATCATGAAACGTTCAGATCACTTACAACTCAATAGATTCTACCTTCCTGTAACATTTCAGTCTGATTTGACCTTGTTTTCACACAAATGGACCCAGAATGATGTGAAATTGTGCTTCGTGCAACATAATTCTGGGTGCCATTTACAAACCATAAGTGCTAATGACTCCATTCCTTTTTGTGGTTGTAGGGGCTGTTGATTGGAGTATACTAAAACAAACCTGATCTCTCTAGGACATTCAGAGGCCAAGTTATAAGCCCACAAAGGTGTAACTGGACTACTTTAAATTGACACCAGATCCGGTGACCTTTGGGACATGGTTTGACCCCCTTAGGAAAGTGCTATCATCATGAAACGTTCAGATCACTTACAACTCAATAGATTCTACCTTCTTGTAACGTTTCAGCCTGATTGGACCTTGTTTTCACACAAATGAACCCAGAATGATGTGAAATTGTGCTTAGTGCAGCATAATTCTGGGTGCCAATTACAAACCATAAGTGCTAATGACTCCATTCCGTTTTGGGTTAATGGGGGCTGTTAAATGGAGTACGCTAAAACAAACCTGATCTCTCTAGGACATTCAGAAGCCAAGTTATAAGCCCACAAATGTGTAACTGGACTACTTCTTTAAATTGACACCAGATCCGGTGACCTTTGGGACATGTTTTGACCCCCTTAGGAAAGTGCTATCATCATGAAACGTTCAGATCACTTACAACTCAATAGATTCTACCTTCCTGTAACATTTCAGTCTGATTTGACCTTGTTTTCACACAAATGGACCCAGAATGATGTGAAATTGTGCTTCGTGCAACATAATTCTGGGTGCCATTTACAAACCATAAGTGCTAATGACTCCATTCCTTTTTGTGGTTGTAGGGGCTGTTGATTTGAGTACATTAAAACAAACCTGATCTCTCTAGGACATTCAGAAGCCAAGTTATAAGCCCACAAATGTGTAACTGGACTACTTCTTTAAATTGACACCAGATCCGGTGACCTTTGGGACATGGTTTGACCACCTTAGGAAAGTGCTATCATCATGAAACGTTCAGATCACTTACAACTCAATAGATTCTACCTTCCTGTAACGTTTCAGCCTGATTTGACCTTGTTTTCACACAAATGGACCCAGAATGATGTGAAATTGTGCTTCGTGCAACATAATTCTGGGTGCCATTTACAAACCATAAGTGCTAATTACGCCATTCCTTTTTGTGGTTGTAGGGGCTGTTGATTGGAGTACATTAAGACAAACCTGATCTCTCTAGGACATTCAGAAGCCAAGTTATAAGCCCACAAATGTGTAACTGGACTACTTCTTTAAATTGACACCAGATCCGGTGACCTTTGGGACATGGTTTGACCCCCTATAGGAATGTGCTATCATCATGAAACATTCAGATCACTTACAACTCAATAGATTCTACCTTCCTGTAACGTTTCAGCCTGATTGGACCTTGTTTTCACACAAATGAACCCAGAATGATGTGAAATTGTGCTTCGTGCAACATAATTCTGGGTGCCATTTACAAACCATAAGTGCTAATGACTCCATTCCTTTTTGTGGTTGTAGGGGCTTTTGATTGGAGTACACTAAAACAAACCTGATCTCTCTAGGACATTCAGAAGCCAAGTTATAAGCCCACAAAGGTGTAACTGGACTACTTCTTTAAAGTGACACCAGGCCCGGTGACCTTTGGGAAATGGTTTTACCCCCTATAGGAATGTGTGATCATCTTGAAACGTTCAGATCACTTACAACTCAATAGATTCTACCTTCTTGTAGCGTTTCAGCCTGATTGGACCTTGTTTTCACACAAATGAACCCAGAATGATGTGAAATTGTGCTTCGTGCAACATAATTCTGGGTGCCATTTACAAACCATAAGTGCTAATGACTCCATTCCTTTTTGTGGTTGTAGGGGCTGTTGATTGGAGTATACTAAAACAAACCTGATCTCTCTAGGACATTCAGAGGCCAAGTTATAAGCCCACAAAGGTGTAACTGGACTACTTTAAATTGACACCAGATCCGGTGACCTTTGGGACATGGTTTGACCCCCTTAGGAAAGTGCTATCATCATGAAACGTTCAGATCACTTACAACTCAATAGATTCTACCTTCTTGTAACGTTTCAGCCTGATTGGACCTTGTTTTCACACAAATGAACCCAGAATGATGTGAAATTGTGCTTAGTGCAGCATAATTCTGGGTGCCAATTACAAACCATAAGTGCTAATGACTCCATTCCGTTTTGGGTTAATGGGGGCTGTTAAATGGAGTACGCTAAAACAAACCTGATCTCTCTAGGACATTCAGAAGCCAAGTTATAAGCCCACAAATGTGTAACTGGACTACTTCTTTAAATTGACACCAGATCCGGTGACCTTTGGGACATGTTTTGACCCCCTTAGGAAAGTGCTATCATCATGAAACGTTCAGATCACTTACAACTCAATAGATTCTACCTTCCTGTAACATTTCAGTCTGATTTGACCTTGTTTTCACACAAATGGACCCAGAATGATGTGAAATTGTGCTTCGTGCAACATAATTCTGGGTGCCATTTACAAACCATAAGTGCTAATGACTCCATTCCTTTTTGTGGTTGTAGGGGCTGTTGATTTGAGTACATTAAAACAAACCTGATCTCTCTAGGACATTCAGAAGCCAAGTTATAAGCCCACAAATGTGTAACTGGACTACTTCTTTAAATTGACACCAGATCCGGTGACCTTTGGGACATGGTTTGACCACCTTAGGAAAGTGCTATCATCATGAAACGTTCAGATCACTTACAACTCAATAGATTCTACCTTCCTGTAACGTTTCAGCCTGATTTGACCTTGTTTTCACACAAATGGACCCAGAATGATGTGAAATTGTGCTTCGTGCAACATAATTCTGGGTGCCATTTACAAACCATAAGTGCTAATTACGCCATTCCTTTTTGTGGTTGTAGGGGCTGTTGATTGGAGTACATTAAGACAAACCTGATCTCTCTAGGACATTCAGAAGCCAAGTTATAAGCCCACAAATGTGTAACTGGACTACTTCTTTAAATTGACACCAGATCCGGTGACCTTTGGGACATGGTTTGACCCCCTATAGGAATGTGCTATCATCATGAAACATTCAGATCACTTACAACTCAACAGATTCTACCTTCCTGTAACGTTTCAGCCTGATTGGACCTTGTTTTCACACAAATGAACCCAGAATGATGTGAAATTGTGCTTCGTGCAACATAATTCTGGGTGCCATTTACAAACCATAAGTGCTAATGACTCCATTCCTTTTTGTGGTTGTAGGGGCTTTTGATTGGAGTACACTAAAACAAACCTGATCTCTCTAGGACATTCAGAAGCCAAGTTATAAGCCCACAAAGGTGTAACTGGACTACTTCTTTAAAGTGACACCAGGCCCGGTGACCTTTGGGAAATGGTTTTACCCCCTATAGGAATGTGTGATCATCTTGAAACGTTCAGATCACTTACAACTCAATAGATTCTACCTTCTTGTAGCGTTTCAGCCTGATTGGACCTTGTTTTCACACAAATGAACCCAGAATGATGTGAAATTGTGCTTCGTGCAACATAATTCTGGGTGCCATTTACAAACCATAAGTGCTAATGACTCCATTCCTTTTTGTGGTTTTAGGGGTCTGTTGATTGGAGTCCATTAAAACAAACCTGATCTCTCTAGGACATTCAGAAGCCAAGTTATAAGCCCACAAATGTGTAACTGGACTACTTCTTTAAATTGACACCAGATCCGGTGACCTTTGGGACATGGTTTGACCCCCTTAGGAAAGTGCTATCATCATGAAACGTTCAGATCACTTACAACTCAATAGATTCTACCTTCCTGTAACGTTTCAGCCTGATTGGACCTTGTTTTCACACAAATGAACCCAGAATGTTGTGAAATTGTGCATCATGCAACATAATTCTGGGTGCCATTTAAAAACCATAAGTGCTAATGACTCCATTCCTTTTTGGGGTAATGGGGGCTGTTAATTGGAGTACGCTAAAACAAACCTGATCTCTCTAGGAGATTCAGAAGCCAAGTTATAAGCCCACAAATGTGTAACTGGACTACTTCTTTAAATTGACACCAGATCCGGTGACCTTTGGGACATGGTTTGACCCCCTTAGGAAAGTGCTATCATCATGAAACGTTCAGATCACTTACAACTCAATAGATTCTACCTTCCTGTAACGTTTCAGCCTGATTGGACCTTGTTTTCACACAAATGAACCCAGAATGATGTGAAATTGTGCTTCGTGCAACATAATTCTGGGTGCCATTTACAAACCATAAGTGCTAATGACTCCATTCCTTTTTGTGGTTGTAGGGGCTTTTGATTGGAGTACACTAAAACAAACCTAACCTCTCTAGGACATTCAGAAGCCAAGTTATAAGCCCACAAATGTGTAACTGGACTACTTCTTTAAAGTGACACCAGGCCCGGTGACCTTTGGGACATGGTTTTACCCCCTATAGGAATGTGCGATCATCTTGAAACGTTCAGATCACTTACAACTCAATAGATTCTACCTTCTTGTAGCGTTTCAGCCTGATTGGACCTTGTTTTCACACAAATGGACCCAGAATGATGTGAAATTGTGCTTCGTGCAACATAATTCTGGGTGCCATTTACAAACCATAAGTGCTAATGACTCCATTCCTTTTTGTGGTTGTAGGGGCTGTTGATTGGAGTACATTAAAACAAACCTGATCTCTATACGACATTCAGAAGCCAAGTTATAAGCCCACAAATGTGTAACTGGACTACTTCTTTAAATTGACACCAGATCCGGTGACCTTTGGGACATGGTTTAACCCCCTTAGGAAAGTGCTATCATCATGAAACGTTCAGATCACTTACAACTCAATAGATTCTACCTTCCTGTAACGTTTCAGCCTGATTGGACCTTGTTTTCACACAAATGAACCCAGAATGATGTGAAATTGTGCTTCGTGCAACATAATTCTGGGTGCCATTTACAAACCATAAGTGCTAATGACTCCATTCCTTTTTGTGGTTGTAGGGGCTGTTGATTGGAGTACACTAAAACAAACCTAACCTCTCTAGGACATTCAGAAGCCAAGTTATAAGCCCACAAATGTGTAACTGGACTACTTCTTTAAAGTCACACCAGATCCGGTGACCTTTGGGACATGGTTTGACCCCTTAGGAAAGCGCTATCATCATGAAACGTTCAGATCACTTACAACTCAATAGATTCTACCTTCCTGTAACGTTTCAGCCTGATTGGACCTTGTTTTCACACAAATGAACCCAGAATGATGTGAAATTGTGCTTCGTGCAACATAATTCTGGGTGCCATTTAAAAACCATAAGTGCTAATGACTCCATTCCTTTTTGTTGTTGTAGGGGCTGTTGATTGGAGTATACTAAAACAAACCTGATATCTCTAGGACATTCAGAGGCCAAGTTATAAGCCCACAAAGGTGTAACTGGACTACTTCTTTAAATTGACACCAGATCCGGTGACCTTTGGGACATGGTTTGACCCCCTTAGGAAAGTGCTATCATCATGAAACGTTCAGATCACTTACAACTCAATAGATTCTACCTTCTTGTAACGTTTCAGCCTGATTGGACCTTGTTTTCACACAAATGGACCCAGATTGATGTGAAATTGTGCTTCGTGCAACATAATTCTGGGTGCCATTTACAAACCATAAGTGCTAATGACTCCATTCATTTTTGTGGTTGTAGGGGCTGTTGGTTGGAGTACATTAAAACAAACCTGATCTCTCTAGGACATTCAGAAGCCAAGTTATAAGCCCACAAATGTGTAACTGGACTACTTCTTTAAATTGACATCAGATCCGGTGACCTTTGGGACATGGTTTGACCCCCTTAGGAAAGTGCTATCATCATGAAACGTTCAGATCATTTACAACTCAATAGATTCTACCTTCCTGTAACGTTTCAGCCTGATTGGACCATGTTTTCACACAAATGAACCCAGAATGATGTGAAATTGTGCTTCGTGCAACATAATTCTGGGTGCCATTTACAAACCATAAGTGCTAATGACTCCATTCCTTTTTGTGGTTGAAGGGGCTGTTGATTGGAGTACACTAAAACAAACCTAACCTCTCTAGCACATTCAGAAGCCAAGTTATAAGCCCACAAAGGTGTAACTGGACTACTTCTTTAAAGTGACACCAGGCCCGGTGACCTTTGGGACATGGTTTTACCCCCTATAGGAATGTGCGATCATCTTGAAATGTTCAGATCACTTACAACTCAATAGATTCTACCTTCTTGTAGCGTTTCAGCCTGATTGGACCTTGTTTTCACACAAATGGACCCAGAATGATGTGAAATTGTGCTTTGTGCAACATAATTCTGGGTGCCATTTACAAACCTTAAGTGCTAATGACTCCATTCTTTTTGTGGTTGTAGGGGCTGTTGATTGGAGTACACTAAAACAAACCTGATCTCTCTAAGACATTCAGAAGCCAAGTTATAAGCCCACTAATGTGTAACTGGACTACTTCTTTAAATTGACACCAGATCCGGTGACCTTTGGGACAAGGTTTGACCCCCTTAGGAAAGTGCTATCATCATGAAACGTTCAGATCATTTGCAACTCAATAGATTCTACCTTCCTGTAACGTTTCAGCCTGATTGGACCTTGTTTTCACACAAATGAACCCAGAATGATGTGAAATAGTGCTTCGTGCAACGTAATTCTGGGTGCCATTTAAAAACCATAAGTGCTAATGACTCCATTCCTTTTTGTTGTTGTAGGGGCTGTTGATTGGAGTACACTAAAACAAACCTGATCTCTCTAAGACATTCAGAAGCCAAGTTATAAGCCCACAAATGTGTAACTGGACTACTTCTTTAAATTGACACCAGATCCGGTGACCTTTGGGACATGGTTTGACCCCCTTAGGAAAGTGCTATCATCATGAAACGTTCAGATCACTTACAACTCAATAGATTCTACCTTCTTGTAACGTTTCAGCCTGATTGGACCTTGTTTTCACACAAATGGACCCAGATTGATGTGAAATTGTGCTTCGTGCAACATAATTCTGGGTGCCATTTACAAACCATAAGTGCTAATGACTCCATTCATTTTTGTGGTTGTAGGGGCTGTTGGTTGGAGTACATTAGAACAAACCTGATCTCTCTAGGACATTCAGAAGCCAAGTTATAAGCCCACAAATGTGTAACTGGACTACTTCTTTAAATTGACATCAGATCCGGTGACCTTTGGGACATGGTTTGACCCCCTTAGGAAAGTGCTATCATCATGAAACGTTCAGATCATTTACAACTCAATAGATTCTACCTTCCTGTAACGTTTCAGCCTGATTGGACCATGTTTTCACACAAATGAACCCAGAATGATGTGAAATTGTGCTTCGTGCAACATAATTCTGGGTGCCATTTACAAACCATAAGTGCTAATGACTCCATTCCTTTTTGTGGTTGAAGGGGCTGTTGATTGGAGTACACTAAAACAAACCTAACCTCTCTAGCACATTCAGAAGCCAAGTTATAAGCCCACAAAGGTGTAACTGGACTACTTCTTTAAAGTGACACCAGGCCCGGTGACCTTTGGGACATGGTTTGACCCCCTATAGGAATGTGCTATCATCATGAAACATTCAGATCACTTACAACTCAATAGATTCTACCTTCCTGTAACGTTTCAGCCTGATTGGACCTTGTTTTCACACAAATGAACCCAGAATGATGTGAAATTGTGCTTCGTGCAACATAATTCTGGGTGCCATTTACAAACCATAAGTGCTAATGACTCCATTCCTTTTTGTGGTTGTAGGGGCTTTTGATTGGAGTACACTAAAACAAACCTGATCTCTCTAGGACATTCAGAAGCCAAGTTATAAGCCCACAAAGGTGTAACTGGACTACTTCTTTAAAGTGACACCAGGCCCGGTGACCTTTGGGAAATGGTTTTACCCCCTATAGGAATGTGTGATCATCTTGAAACGTTCAGATCACTTACAACTCAATAGATTCTACCTTCTTGTAGCGTTTCAGCCTGATTGGACCTTGTTTTCACACAAATGAACCCAGAATGATGTGAAATTGTGCTTCGTGCAACATAATTCTGGGTGCCATTTACAAACCATAAGTGCTAATGACTCCATTCCTTTTTGTGGTTTTAGGGGTCTGTTGATTGGAGTCCATTAAAACAAACCTGATCTCTCTAGGACATTCAGAAGCCAAGTTATAAGCCCACAAATGTGTAACTGGACTACTTCTTTAAATTGACACCAGATCCGGTGACCTTTGGGACATGGTTTGACCCCCTTAGGAAAGTGCTATCATCATGAAACGTTCAGATCACTTACAACTCAATAGATTCTACCTTCCTGTAACGTTTCAGCCTGATTGGACCTTGTTTTCACACAAATGAACCCAGAATGTTGTGAAATTGTGCATCATGCAACATAATTCTGGGTGCCATTTAAAAACCATAAGTGCTAATGACTCCATTCCTTTTTGGGGTAATGGGGGCTGTTAATTGGAGTACGCTAAAACAAACCTGATCTCTCTAGGAGATTCAGAAGCCAAGTTATAAGCCCACAAATGTGTAACTGGACTACTTCTTTAAATTGACACCAGATCCGGTGACCTTTGGGACATGGTTTGACCCCCTTAGGAAAGTGCTATCATCATGAAACGTTCAGATCACTTACAACTCAATAGATTCTACCTTCCTGTAACGTTTCAGCCTGATTGGACCTTGTTTTCACACAAATGAACCCAGAATGATGTGAAATTGTGCTTCGTGCAACATAATTCTGGGTGCCATTTACAAACCATAAGTGCTAATGACTCCATTCCTTTTTGTGGTTGTAGGGGCTGTTGATTGGAGAACACTAAAACAAACCTAACCTCTCTAGGACATTCAGAAGCCAAGTTATAAGCCCACAAAGGTGTAACTGGACTACTTCTTTAAATTGACACCAGATCCGGTGACCTTTGGGACATGGTTTGACCCCCTTAGGAAAGTGCTATCATCATGAAACGTTCAGATCACTTACAACTCAATAGATTCTACCTTCTTGTAACGTTTCAGCCTGATTGGACCTTGTTTTCACACAAATGGACCCAGATTGATGTGAAATTGTGCTTCGTGCAACATAATTCTGGGTGCCATTTACAAACCATAAGTGCTAATGACTCCATTCATATTTTGTGGTTTTAGGGGCTGTTGGTTTGAGTACATTAAAACAAACCTGATCTCTCTAGGACATTCAGAAGCCAAGTTATAAGCCCACAAAGGTGTTACTGGACCACTTCTTTAAAGTGACACCAGGCCCGGTGACCTTCGGGACATGGTATTACCCCCTATAGGAATGAGCGATCATCTTGAAACGTTCAGATCACTTACAACTCAATAGATTCTACCTTCTTGTAGCGTTTCAGCCTGATTGGACCTTGTTTTCACACAAATGGACCCAGAATGATGTGAAATTGTGCTTCGTGCAACATAATTCTGGGTGCCATTTACAAACCATAAGTGCTAATGACTCCATTCCTTTTTGTGGTTGTAGGGGCTGTTGATTGGAGTACACTAAAACAAACCTGACCTCTCTAGGACATTCAGAAGCCAAGTTATAAGCCCACAAATGTGTAACTGGACTACTTCTTTAAAGTGACACCAGATCCGGTGACCTTTGGGACATGGTTTGACCCCCTTAGGAAAGTGCTATCATCATGAAACGTTCAGATCACTTACAACTCAATAGATTCTACCTTCCTGTAACGTTTCGGCCTGAATGGACCTTGTTTTCACACAAATGAACCCAGAATGATGTGAAATTGTGCTTCGTGCAACATAATTCTGGGTGCCATTTAAAAACCATAAGTGCTAATGACTCCATTCCTTTTTGTGGTTGTAGGGGCTGTTGATTGGAGTATACTAAAACAAACCTGATCTCTCTAGGACATTCAGAGGCCAAGTTATAAGCCCACAAAGGTGTAACTGGACTACTTCTTTAAATTGACACCAGATCCGGTGACCTTTGGGACATGGTTTGACCCCCTTAGGAAAGTGCTATCATCATGAAACGTTCAGATCACTTACAACTCAATAGATTCTACCTTCTTGTAACGTTTCAGCCTGATTGGACCTTGTTTTCACACAAATGGACCCAGATTGATGTGAAATTGTGCTTCGTGCAACATAATTCTGGGTGCCATTTACAAACCATAAGTGCTAATGACTCCATTCATTTTTGTGGTTTTAGGGGCTGTTGGTTTGAGTACATTAAAACAAACCTGATCTCTATAGGACATTCAGAAGCCAAGTTATAAGCCCACAAATGTGTAACTGCACTACTTCTTTAAATTGACATCAGATCCGGTGACGTTTGGGACATGGTTTGACCCCCTTAGGAAAGTGCTATCATCATGAAACGTTCAGATCATTTACAACTCAATAGATTCTACCTTCCTGTAACGTTTCAGCCTGATTGGACCATGTTTTCACACAAATGAACCCAGAATGATGTGAAATTGTGCTTCGTGCAACATAATTCTGGGTGCCATTTACAAACCATAAGTGCTAATGACTCCATTCCTTTTTGTGGTTGTAGGGGCTGTTGATTGGAGAACACTAAAACAAACCTAACCTCTCTAGGACATTCAGAAGCCAAGTTATAAGCCCACAAAGGTGTTACTGGACCACTTCTTTAAAGTGACACCAGGCCCGGTGACCTTCGGGACATGGTATTACCCCCTATAGGAATGAGCGATCATCTTGAAACGTTCAGATCACTTACAACTCAATAGATTCTACCTTCTTGTAGCGTTTCAGCCTGATTGGACCTTGTTTTCACACAAATGGACCCAGAATGATGTGAAATTGTGCTTCGTGCAACATAATTCTGGGTGCCATTTACAAACCATAAGTGCTAATGACTCCATTCCTTTTTGTGGTTGTAGGGGCTGTTGATTGGAGTACACTAAAACAAACCTGACCTCTCTAGGACATTCAGAAGCCAAGTTATAAGCCCACAAATGTGTAACTGGACTACTTCTTTAAAGTGACACCAGATCCGGTGACCTTTGGGACATGGTTTGACCCCCTTAGGAAAGTGCTATCATCATGAAACGTTCAGATCACTTACAACTCAATAGATTCTACCTTCCTGTAACGTTTCGGCCTGAATGGACCTTGTTTTCACACAAATGAACCCAGAATGATGTGAAATTGTGCTTCGTGCAACATAATTCTGGGTGCCATTTACAAACCATAAGTGCTAATGACTCCATTCCTTTTTGTGGTTTTAGGGGCTGTTGATTGGAGTACACTAAAACAAACCTAACCTCTCTAGGACATTCAGAAGCCAAGTTATAAGCCCAAAAAGGTGTAACTGGACTACTACTTTAAAGTGACACCAGGCCCGGTGACCTTTGGGACATGGTTTTACCCCCTATAGGAATGTGCGATCATCTTGAAACGTTCAGATCACTTACAACTCAATAGATTCTACCTTCTTGTAGCGTTTTAGCCTGATTGGACCTTGTTTTCACACAAATGGACCCAGAATGATGTGAAATTGTGCTTCGTGCAACATATTTCTGGGTGCCATTTACAAACCATAAGTGCTAATGACTCCATTCCTTTTTGTGGTTGTAGGGGCTGTTGATTGGAGTACACTAAAACAAACCTGATCTCTCTAGGACATTCAGAAGCCAAGTTATAAGCCCACAAATGTGTAACTGGACTACTTCTTTAAATTGACACCAGATCCGGTGACCTTTGGGACATGGTTTGACCCCCTTAGGAAAGTGCTATCATCATGAAACGTTCAGATCACTTACAACTCAATATAATCTACCTTCCTGTAACGTTTCAGCCTGATTGGACCTTGTTTTCACACAAATGAACCCAGAATGATGTGAAATTGTGCTTCGTGCAACATAATTCTGGGTGCCATTTAAAAACCATAAGGGCTAATGACTCCATTCCTTGTTGGGGTAACGGGGGCTGTTAATTGGAGTACGCTAAAACAAACCTGATCTCTCTAGGACATTCAGAAGCCAAGTTATAAGCCCACAAATGTGTAACTGGACTACTTCTTTAAATTGACACCAGTTCCGGTGACCTTTGGGACATGGTTTGACCCCCTTAGGAAAGTGCTATCATCATGAAACGTTCAGATCACTTACAACTCAGTAGATTCTACCTTCCTGTAACGTTTCAGCCTGATTGGACCTTGTTTTCACACAAATGAACCCAGAATGATGTGAAATTGTGCTTCGTGCAACATATTTCTGGGTGCCATTTACAAACCATAAGTGCTAATGACTCCATTCCTTTTTGTGGTTGTAGGGGCTGTTGATTGGAGTACATTAAAACAAACCTGATCTCTCTAGGACATTCAGAAGCCAAGTTATAAGCCCACAAATGTCTAACTGGACTACTTCTTTAAATTGACACCAGATCCGGTGACCTTTGGGACATGGTTTGACCCCCTTAGGAAAGTGCTATCATCATGAAACGTTCAGATCACTTACAACTCAATAGATTCTACCTTCCTGTAACATTTCAGTCTGATTTGACCTTGTTTTCACACAAATGGACCCAGAATGATGTGAAATTGTGCTTCGTGCAACATAATTCTGGGTGCCATTTACAAACCATAAGTGCTAATGACTCCATTCCTTTTTGTGGTTGTAGGGGCTGTTGATTGGAGTATACTAAAACAAACCTGATCTCTCTAGGACATTCAGAGGCCAAGTTATAAGCCCACAAAGGTGTAACTGGACTACTTTAAATTGACACCAGATCCGGTGACCTTTGGGACATGGTTTGACCCCCTTAGGAAAGTGCTATCATCATGAAACGTTCAGATCACTTACAACTCAATAGATTCTACCTTCTTGTAACGTTTCAGCCTGATTGGACCTTGTTTTCACACAAATGAACCCAGAATGATGTGAAATTGTGCTTAGTGCAGCATAATTCTGGGTGCCAATTACAAACCATAAGTGCTAATGACTCCATTCCGTTTTGGGTTAATGGGGGCTGTTAAATGGAGTACGCTAAAACAAACCTGATCTCTCTAGGACATTCAGAAGCCAAGTTATAAGCCCACAAATGTGTAACTGGACTACTTCTTTAAATTGACACCAGATCCGGTGACCTTTGGGACATGTTTTGACCCCCTTAGGAAAGTGCTATCATCATGAAACGTTCAGATCACTTACAACTCAATAGATTCTACCTTCCTGTAACATTTCAGTCTGATTTGACCTTGTTTTCACACAAATGGACCCAGAATGATGTGAAATTGTGCTTCGTGCAACATAATTCTGGGTGCCATTTACAAACCATAAGTGCTAATGACTCCATTCCTTTTTGTGGTTGTAGGGGCTGTTGATTTGAGTACATTAAAACAAACCTGATCTCTCTAGGACATTCAGAAGCCAAGTTATAAGCCCACAAATGTGTAACTGGACTACTTCTTTAAATTGACACCAGATCCGGTGACCTTTGGGACATGGTTTGACCACCTTAGGAAAGTGCTATCATCATGAAACGTTCAGATCACTTACAACTCAATAGATTCTACCTTCCTGTAACGTTTCAGCCTGATTTGACCTTGTTTTCACACAAATGGACCCAGAATGATGTGAAATTGTGCTTCGTGCAACATAATTCTGGGTGCCATTTACAAACCATAAGTGCTAATTACGCCATTCCTTTTTGTGGTTGTAGGGGCTGTTGATTGGAGTACATTAAGACAAACCTGATCTCTCTAGGACATTCAGAAGCCAAGTTATAAGCCCACAAATGTGTAACTGGACTACTTCTTTAAATTGACACCAGATCCGGTGACCTTTGGGACATGGTTTGACCCCCTATAGGAATGTGCTATCATCATGAAACATTCAGATCACTTACAACTCAATAGATTCTACCTTCCTGTAACGTTTCAGCCTGATTGGACCTTGTTTTCACACAAATGAACCCAGAATGATGTGAAATTGTGCTTCGTGCAACATAATTCTGGGTGC
This sequence comes from Nothobranchius furzeri, assembly GCF_043380555.1. NCBI lineage: Eukaryota > Metazoa > Chordata > Actinopteri > Cyprinodontiformes > Nothobranchiidae > Nothobranchius > Nothobranchius furzeri. The sequence goes on from NC_091742.1 coordinate 40,535,154, forward strand.
CATTTACAAACCATAAGTGCTAATGACTCCATTCCTTTTTGTGGTTGTAGGGGCTTTTGATTGGAGTACACTAAAACAAACCTGATCTCTCTAGGACATTCAGAAGCCAAGTTATAAGCCCACAAAGGTGTAACTGGACTACTTCTTTAAAGTGACACCAGGCCCGGTGACCTTTGGGAAATGGTTTTACCCCCTATAGGAATGTGTGATCATCTTGAAACGTTCAGATCACTTACAACTCAATAGATTCTACCTTCTTGTAGCGTTTCAGCCTGATTGGACCTTGTTTTCACACAAATGAACCCAGAATGATGTGAAATTGTGCTTCGTGCAACATAATTCTGGGTGCCATTTACAAACCATAAGTGCTAATGACTCCATTCCTTTTTGTGGTTGTAGGGGCTGTTGATTGGAGTATACTAAAACAAACCTGATCTCTCTAGGACATTCAGAGGCCAAGTTATAAGCCCACAAAGGTGTAACTGGACTACTTTAAATTGACACCAGATCCGGTGACCTTTGGGACATGGTTTGACCCCCTTAGGAAAGTGCTATCATCATGAAACGTTCAGATCACTTACAACTCAATAGATTCTACCTTCTTGTAACGTTTCAGCCTGATTGGACCTTGTTTTCACACAAATGAACCCAGAATGATGTGAAATTGTGCTTAGTGCAGCATAATTCTGGGTGCCAATTACAAACCATAAGTGCTAATGACTCCATTCCGTTTTGGGTTAATGGGGGCTGTTAAATGGAGTACGCTAAAACAAACCTGATCTCTCTAGGACATTCAGAAGCCAAGTTATAAGCCCACAAATGTGTAACTGGACTACTTCTTTAAATTGACACCAGATCCGGTGACCTTTGGGACATGTTTTGACCCCCTTAGGAAAGTGCTATCATCATGAAACGTTCAGATCACTTACAACTCAATAGATTCTACCTTCCTGTAACATTTCAGTCTGATTTGACCTTGTTTTCACACAAATGGACCCAGAATGATGTGAAATTGTGCTTCGTGCAACATAATTCTGGGTGCCATTTACAAACCATAAGTGCTAATGACTCCATTCCTTTTTGTGGTTGTAGGGGCTGTTGATTTGAGTACATTAAAACAAACCTGATCTCTCTAGGACATTCAGAAGCCAAGTTATAAGCCCACAAATGTGTAACTGGACTACTTCTTTAAATTGACACCAGATCCGGTGACCTTTGGGACATGGTTTGACCACCTTAGGAAAGTGCTATCATCATGAAACGTTCAGATCACTTACAACTCAATAGATTCTACCTTCCTGTAACGTTTCAGCCTGATTTGACCTTGTTTTCACACAAATGGACCCAGAATGATGTGAAATTGTGCTTCGTGCAACATAATTCTGGGTGCCATTTACAAACCATAAGTGCTAATTACGCCATTCCTTTTTGTGGTTGTAGGGGCTGTTGATTGGAGTACATTAAGACAAACCTGATCTCTCTAGGACATTCAGAAGCCAAGTTATAAGCCCACAAATGTGTAACTGGACTACTTCTTTAAATTGACACCAGATCCGGTGACCTTTGGGACATGGTTTGACCCCCTATAGGAATGTGCTATCATCATGAAACATTCAGATCACTTACAACTCAACAGATTCTACCTTCCTGTAACGTTTCAGCCTGATTGGACCTTGTTTTCACACAAATGAACCCAGAATGATGTGAAATTGTGCTTCGTGCAACATAATTCTGGGTGCCATTTACAAACCATAAGTGCTAATGACTCCATTCCTTTTTGTGGTTGTAGGGGCTTTTGATTGGAGTACACTAAAACAAACCTGATCTCTCTAGGACATTCAGAAGCCAAGTTATAAGCCCACAAAGGTGTAACTGGACTACTTCTTTAAAGTGACACCAGGCCCGGTGACCTTTGGGAAATGGTTTTACCCCCTATAGGAATGTGTGATCATCTTGAAACGTTCAGATCACTTACAACTCAATAGATTCTACCTTCTTGTAGCGTTTCAGCCTGATTGGACCTTGTTTTCACACAAATGAACCCAGAATGATGTGAAATTGTGCTTCGTGCAACATAATTCTGGGTGCCATTTACAAACCATAAGTGCTAATGACTCCATTCCTTTTTGTGGTTTTAGGGGTCTGTTGATTGGAGTCCATTAAAACAAACCTGATCTCTCTAGGACATTCAGAAGCCAAGTTATAAGCCCACAAATGTGTAACTGGACTACTTCTTTAAATTGACACCAGATCCGGTGACCTTTGGGACATGGTTTGACCCCCTTAGGAAAGTGCTATCATCATGAAACGTTCAGATCACTTACAACTCAATAGATTCTACCTTCCTGTAACGTTTCAGCCTGATTGGACCTTGTTTTCACACAAATGAACCCAGAATGTTGTGAAATTGTGCATCATGCAACATAATTCTGGGTGCCATTTAAAAACCATAAGTGCTAATGACTCCATTCCTTTTTGGGGTAATGGGGGCTGTTAATTGGAGTACGCTAAAACAAACCTGATCTCTCTAGGAGATTCAGAAGCCAAGTTATAAGCCCACAAATGTGTAACTGGACTACTTCTTTAAATTGACACCAGATCCGGTGACCTTTGGGACATGGTTTGACCCCCTTAGGAAAGTGCTATCATCATGAAACGTTCAGATCACTTACAACTCAATAGATTCTACCTTCCTGTAACGTTTCAGCCTGATTGGACCTTGTTTTCACACAAATGAACCCAGAATGATGTGAAATTGTGCTTCGTGCAACATAATTCTGGGTGCCATTTACAAACCATAAGTGCTAATGACTCCATTCCTTTTTGTGGTTGTAGGGGCTTTTGATTGGAGTACACTAAAACAAACCTAACCTCTCTAGGACATTCAGAAGCCAAGTTATAAGCCCACAAATGTGTAACTGGACTACTTCTTTAAAGTGACACCAGGCCCGGTGACCTTTGGGACATGGTTTTACCCCCTATAGGAATGTGCGATCATCTTGAAACGTTCAGATCACTTACAACTCAATAGATTCTACCTTCTTGTAGCGTTTCAGCCTGATTGGACCTTGTTTTCACACAAATGGACCCAGAATGATGTGAAATTGTGCTTCGTGCAACATAATTCTGGGTGCCATTTACAAACCATAAGTGCTAATGACTCCATTCCTTTTTGTGGTTGTAGGGGCTGTTGATTGGAGTACATTAAAACAAACCTGATCTCTATACGACATTCAGAAGCCAAGTTATAAGCCCACAAATGTGTAACTGGACTACTTCTTTAAATTGACACCAGATCCGGTGACCTTTGGGACATGGTTTAACCCCCTTAGGAAAGTGCTATCATCATGAAACGTTCAGATCACTTACAACTCAATAGATTCTACCTTCCTGTAACGTTTCAGCCTGATTGGACCTTGTTTTCACACAAATGAACCCAGAATGATGTGAAATTGTGCTTCGTGCAACATAATTCTGGGTGCCATTTACAAACCATAAGTGCTAATGACTCCATTCCTTTTTGTGGTTGTAGGGGCTGTTGATTGGAGTACACTAAAACAAACCTAACCTCTCTAGGACATTCAGAAGCCAAGTTATAAGCCCACAAATGTGTAACTGGACTACTTCTTTAAAGTCACACCAGATCCGGTGACCTTTGGGACATGGTTTGACCCCCTTAGGAAAGCGCTATCATCATGAAACGTTCAGATCACTTACAACTCAATAGATTCTACCTTCCTGTAACGTTTCAGCCTGATTGGACCTTGTTTTCACACAAATGAACCCAGAATGATGTGAAATTGTGCTTCGTGCAACATAATTCTGGGTGCCATTTAAAAACCATAAGTGCTAATGACTCCATTCCTTTTTGTTGTTGTAGGGGCTGTTGATTGGAGTATACTAAAACAAACCTGATATCTCTAGGACATTCAGAGGCCAAGTTATAAGCCCACAAAGGTGTAACTGGACTACTTCTTTAAATTGACACCAGATCCGGTGACCTTTGGGACATGGTTTGACCCCCTTAGGAAAGTGCTATCATCATGAAACGTTCAGATCACTTACAACTCAATAGATTCTACCTTCTTGTAACGTTTCAGCCTGATTGGACCTTGTTTTCACACAAATGGACCCAGATTGATGTGAAATTGTGCTTCGTGCAACATAATTCTGGGTGCCATTTACAAACCATAAGTGCTAATGACTCCATTCATTTTTGTGGTTGTAGGGGCTGTTGGTTGGAGTACATTAAAACAAACCTGATCTCTCTAGGACATTCAGAAGCCAAGTTATAAGCCCACAAATGTGTAACTGGACTAATTCTTTTAATTGACATCAGATCCGGTGACCTTTGGGACATGGTTTGACCCCCTTAGGAAAGTGCTATCATCATGAAACGTTCAGATCATTTACAACTCAATAGATTCTACCTTCCTGTAACGTTTCAGCCTGATTGGACCATGTTTTCACACAAATGAACCCAGAATGATGTGAAATTGTGCTTCGTGCAACATAATTCTGGGTGCCATTTACAAACCATAAGTGCTAATGACTCCATTCCTTTTTGTGGTTGAAGGGGCTGTTGATTGGAGTACACTAAAACAAACCTAACCTCTCTAGCACATTCAGAAGCCAAGTTATAAGCCCACGAAGGTGTAACTGGACTACTTCTTTAAAGTGACACCAGGCCCGGTGACCTTTGGGACATGGTTTTACCCCCTATAGGAATGTGCGATCATCTTGAAATGTTCAGATCACTTACAAATCAATAGATTCTACCTTCTTGTAGCGTTTCAGCCTGATTGGACCTTGTTTTCACACAAATGGACCCAGAATGATGTGAAATTGTGCATCATGCAACATAATTCTGGGTGCCATTTACAAACCTTAAGTGCTAATGACTCCATTCTTTTTGTGGTTGTAGGGGCTGTTGATTGGAGTACACTAAAACAAACCTGATCTCTCTAAGACATTCAGAAGCCAAGTTATAAGCCCACTAATGTGTAACTGGACTACTTCTTTAAATTGACACCAGATCCGGTGACCTTTGGGACATGGTTTGACCCCCTTAGGAAAGTGCTATCATCATGAAACGTTCAGATCATTTGCAACTCAATAGATTCTACCTTCCTGTAACGTTTCAGCCTGATTGGACCTTGTTTTCACACAAATGAACCCAGAATGATGTGAAATAGTGCTTCGTGCAACGTAATTCTGGGTGCCATTTAAAAACCATAAGTGCTAATGACTCCATTCCTTTTTGTTGTTGTAGGGGCTGTTGATTGGAGTACACTAAAACAAACCTGATCTCTCTAAGACATTCAGAAGCCAAGTTATAAGCCCACAAATGTGTAACTGGACTACTTCTTTAAATTGACACCAGATCCGGTGACCTTTGGGACATGGTTTGACCCCCTTAGGAAAGTGCTATCATCATGAAACGTTCAGATCACTTACAACTCAATAGATTCTACCTTCTTGTAACGTTTCAGCCTGATTGGACCTTGTTTTCACACAAATGGACCCAGATTGATGTGAAATTGTGCTTCGTGCAACATAATTCTGGGTGCCATTTACAAACCATAAGTGCTAATGACTCCATTCATTTTTGTGGTTGTAGGGGCTGTTGGTTGGAGTACATTAGAACAAACCTGATCTCTCTAGGACATTCAGAAGCCAAGTTATAAGCCCACAAATGTGTAACTGGACTACTTCTTTAAATTGACATCAGATCCGGTGACCTTTGGGACATGGTTTGACCCCCTTAGGAAAGTGCTATCATCATGAAACGTTCAGATCATTTACAACTCAATAGATTCTACCTTCCTGTAACGTTTCAGCCTGATTGGACCATGTTTTCACACAAATGAACCCAGAATGATGTGAAATTGTGCTTCGTGCAACATAATTCTGGGTGCCATTTACAAACCATAAGTGCTAATGACTCCATTCCTTTTTGTGGTTGAAGGGGCTGTTGATTGGAGTACACTAAAACAAACCTAACCTCTCTAGCACATTCAGAAGCCAAGTTATAAGCCCACAAAGGTGTAACTGGACTACTTCTTTAAAGTGACACCAGGCCCGGTGACCTTTGGGACATGGTTTGACCCCCTATAGGAATGTGCTATCATCATGAAACATTCAGATCACTTACAACTCAATAGATTCTACCTTCCTGTAACGTTTCAGCCTGATTGGACCTTGTTTTCACACAAATGAACCCAGAATGATGTGAAATTGTGCTTCGTGCAACATAATTCTGGGTGCCATTTACAAACCATAAGTGCTAATGACTCCATTCCTTTTTGTGGTTGTAGGGGCTTTTGATTGGAGTACACTAAAACAAACCTGATCTCTCTAGGACATTCAGAAGCCAAGTTATAAGCCCACAAAGGTGTAACTGGACTACTTCTTTAAAGTGACACCAGGCCCGGTGACCTTTGGGAAATGGTTTTACCCCCTATAGGAATGTGTGATCATCTTGAAACGTTCAGATCACTTACAACTCAATAGATTCTACCTTCTTGTAGCGTTTCAGCCTGATTGGACCTTGTTTTCACACAAATGAACCCAGAATGATGTGAAATTGTGCTTCGTGCAACATAATTCTGGGTGCCATTTACAAACCATAAGTGCTAATGACTCCATTCCTTTTTGTGGTTTTAGGGGTCTGTTGATTGGAGTCCATTAAAACAAACCTGATCTCTCTAGGACATTCAGAAGCCAAGTTATAAGCCCACAAATGTGTAACTGGACTACTTCTTTAAATTGACACCAGATCCGGTGACCTTTGGGACATGGTTTGACCCCCTTAGGAAAGTGCTATCATCATGAAACGTTCAGATCACTTACAACTCAATAGATTCTACCTTCCTGTAACGTTTCAGCCTGATTGGACCTTGTTTTCACACAAATGAACCCAGAATGTTGTGAAATTGTGCATCATGCAACATAATTCTGGGTGCCATTTAAAAACCATAAGTGCTAATGACTCCATTCCTTTTTGGGGTAATGGGGGCTGTTAATTGGAGTACGCTAAAACAAACCTGATCTCTCTAGGAGATTCAGAAGCCAAGTTATAAGCCCACAAATGTGTAACTGGACTACTTCTTTAAATTGACACCAGATCCGGTGACCTTTGGGACATGGTTTGACCCCCTTAGGAAAGTGCTATCATCATGAAACGTTCAGATCACTTACAACTCAATAGATTCTACCTTCCTGTAACGTTTCAGCCTGATTGGACCTTGTTTTCACACAAATGAACCCAGAATGATGTGAAATTGTGCTTCGTGCAACATAATTCTGGGTGCCATTTACAAACCATAAGTGCTAATGACTCCATTCCTTTTTGTGGTTGTAGGGGCTTTTGATTGGAGTACACTAAAACAAACCTAACCTCTCTAGGACATTCAGAAGCCAAGTTATAAGCCCACAAATGTGTAACTGGACTACTTCTTTAAAGTGACACCAGGCCCGGTGACCTTTGGGACATGGTTTTACCCCCTATAGGAATGTGCGATCATCTTGAAACGTTCAGATCACTTACAACTCAATAGATTCTACCTTCTTGTAGCGTTTCAGCCTGATTGGACCTTGTTTTCACACAAATGGACCCAGAATGATGTGAAATTGTGCTTCGTGCAACATAATTCTGGGTGCCATTTACAAACCATAAGTGCTAATGACTCCATTCCTTTTTGTGGTTGTAGGGGCTGTTGATTGGAGTACATTAAAACAAACCTGATCTCTATACGACATTCAGAAGCCAAGTTATAAGCCCACAAATGTGTAACTGGACTACTTCTTTAAATTGACACCAGATCCGGTGACCTTTGGGACATGGTTTAACCCCCTTAGGAAAGTGCTATCATCATGAAACGTTCAGATCACTTACAACTCAATAGATTCTACCTTCCTGTAACGTTTCAGCCTGATTGGACCTTGTTTTCACACAAATGAACCCAGAATGATGTGAAATTGTGCTTCGTGCAACATAATTCTGGGTGCCATTTACAAACCATAAGTGCTAATGACTCCATTCCTTTTTGTGGTTGTAGGGGCTGTTGATTGGAGTACACTAAAACAAACCTAACCTCTCTAGGACATTCAGAAGCCAAGTTATAAGCCCACAAATGTGTAACTGGACTACTTCTTTAAAGTCACACCAGATCCGGTGACCTTTGGGACATGGTTTGACCCCCTTAGGAAAGCGCTATCATCATGAAACGTTCAGATCACTTACAACTCAATAGATTCTACCTTCCTGTAACGTTTCAGCCTGATTGGACCTTGTTTTCACACAAATGAACCCAGAATGATGTGAAATTGTGCTTCGTGCAACATAATTCTGGGTGCCATTTAAAAACCATAAGTGCTAATGACTCCATTCCTTTTTGTTGTTGTAGGGGCTGTTGATTGGAGTATACTAAAACAAACCTGATATCTCTAGGACATTCAGAGGCCAAGTTATAAGCCCACAAAGGTGTAACTGGACTACTTCTTTAAATTGACACCAGATCCGGTGACCTTTGGGACATGGTTTGACCCCCTTAGGAAAGTGCTATCATCATGAAACGTTCAGATCACTTACAACTCAATAGATTCTACCTTCTTGTAACGTTTCAGCCTGATTGGACCTTGTTTTCACACAAATGGACCCAGATTGATGTGAAATTGTGCTTCGTGCAACATAATTCTGGGTGCCATTTACAAACCATAAGTGCTAATGACTCCATTCATTTTTGTGGTTGTAGGGGCTGTTGGTTGGAGTACATTAAAACAAACCTGATCTCTTTAGGACATTCAGAAGCCAAGTTATAAGCCCACAAATGTGTAACTGGACTACTTCTTTAAATTGACATCAGATCCGGTGACCTTTGGGACATGGTTTGACCCCCTTAGGAAAGTGCTATCATCATGAAACGTTCAGATCATTTACAACTCAATAGATTCTACCTTCCTGTAACGTTTCAGCCTGATTGGACCATGTTTTCACACAAATGAACCCAGAATGATGTGAAATTGTGCTTCGTGCAACATAATTCTGGGTGCCATTTACAAACCATAAGTGCTAATGACTCCATTCCTTTTTGTGGTTGAAGGGGCTGTTGATTGGAGTACACTAAAACAAACCTAACCTCTCTAGCACATTCAGAAGCCAAGTTATAAGCCCACAAAGGTGTAACTGGACTACTTCTTTAAAGTGACACCAGGCCCGGTGACCTTTGGGACATGGTTTTACCCCCTATAGGAATGTGCGATCATCTTGAAATGTTCAGATCACTTACAACTCAATAGATTCTACCTTCTTGTAGCGTTTCAGCCTGATTGGACCTTGTTTTCACACAAATGGACCCAGAATGATGTGAAATTGTGCTTTGTGCAACATAATTCTGGGTGCCATTTACAAACCTTAAGTGCTAATGACTCCATTCTTTTTGTGGTTGTAGGGGCTGTTGATTGGAGTACACTAAAACAAACCTGATCTCTCTAAGACATTCAGAAGCCAAGTTATAAGCCCACTAATGTGTAACTGGACTACTTCTTTAAATTGACACCAGATCCGGTGACCTTTGGGACATGGTTTGACCCCCTTAGGAAAGTGCTATCATCATGAAACGTTCAGATCATTTGCAACTCAATAGATTCTACCTTCCTGTAACGTTTCAGCCTGATTGGACCTTGTTTTCACACAAATGAACCCAGAATGATGTGAAATAGTGCTTCGTGCAACGTAATTCTGGGTGCCATTTACAAACCATAAGTGCTAATGACTCCATTCCTTTTTGTTGTTGTAGGGGCTGTTGATTGGAGTACACTAAAACAAACCTGATCTCTCTAAGACATTCAGAAGCCAAGTTATAAGCCCACAAATGTGTAACTGGACTACTTCTTTAAATTGACACCAGATCCGGTGACCTTTGGGACATGGTTTGACCCCCTTAGGAAAGTGCTATCATCATGAAACGTTCAGATCACTTACAACTCAATAGATTCTACCTTCTTGTAACGTTTCAGCCTGATTGGACCTTGTTTTCACACAAATGGACCCAGATTGATGTGAAATTGTGCTTCGTGCAACATAATTCTGGGTGCCATTTACAAACCATAAGTGCTAATGACTCCATTCATTTTTGTGGTTGTAGGGGCTGTTGGTTGGAGTACATTAGAACAAACCTGATCTCTCTAGGACATTCAGAAGCCAAGTTATAAGCCCACAAATGTGTAACTGGACTACTTCTTTAAATTGACATCAGATCCGGTGACCTTTGGGACATGGTTTGACCCCCTTAGGAAAGTGCTATCATCATGAAACGTTCAGATCATTTACAACTCAATAGATTCTACCTTCCTGTAACGTTTCAGCCTGATTGGACCATGTTTTCACACAAATGAACCCAGAATGATGTGAAATTGTGCTTCGTGCAACATAATTCTGGGTGCCATTTACAAACCATAAGTGCTAATGACTCCATTCCTTTTTGTGGTTGAAGGGGCTGTTGATTGGAGTACACTAAAACAAACCTAACCTCTCTAGCACATTCAGAAGCCAAGTTATAAGCCCACAAAGGTGTAACTGGACTACTTCTTTAAAGTGACACCAGGCCCGGTGACCTTTGGGACATGGTTTTACCCCCTATAGGAATGTGCGATCATCTTGAAACGTTCAGATCACTTACAACTCAATAGATTCTACCTTCTTGTAGCGTTTCAGCCTGATTGGACCTTGTTTTCACACAAATGGACCCAGAATGATGTGAAATTGTGCTTTGTGCAACATAATTCTGGGTGCCATTTACAAACCTCAAGTGCTAATGACTCCATTCTTTTTGTGGTTGTAGGGGCTGTTGATTGGAGTACACTAAAACAAACCTGATCTCTCTAAGACATTCAGAAGCCAAGTTATAAGCTCACTAATGTGTAACTGGACTACTTCTTTAAATTGACACCAGATCCGGTGACCATTGGGACATGGTTTGACCCCCTTAGGAAAGTGCTATCATCATGAAACGTTCAGATCACTTGCAACTCAATATTCTACCTTCCTGTAACGTTTCAGCCTGATTGGACCTTGTTTTCACACAAATGAACCCAGAATGATGTGAAATTGTGCTTCGTGCAACATAATTCTGGGTGCCATTTAAAAACCATAAGTGCTAATGACTCCATTCCTTTTTGTGGTTGTAGGGGCTGTTGATTGGAGTATACTAAAACAAACCTGATCTCTCTAGGACATTCAGAGGCCAAGTTATAAGCCCACAAAGGTGTAACTGGACTACTTTAAATTGACACCAGATCCGGTGACCTTTGGGACATGGTTTGACCCCCTTAGGAAAGTGCTATCATCATGAAACGTTCAGATCACTTACAACTCAATAGATTCTACCTTCTTGTAACGTTTCAGCCTGATTGGACCTTGTTTTCACACAAATGAACCCAGAATGATGTGAAATTGTGCTTAGTGCAGCATAATTCTGGGTGCCATTTACAAACCATAAGTGCTAATGACTCCATTCCGTTTTGGGTTAATTGGGGCTGTTAAATGGAGTACGCTAAAACAAACCTGATCTCTCTAGGACATTCAGAAGCCAAGTTATAAGCCCACAAATGTGTAACTGGACTACTTCTTTAAATTGACACCAGATCCGGTGACCTTTGGGACATGTTTTGACCCCCTTAGGAAAGTGCTATCATCATGAAACGTTCAGATCACTTACAACTCAATAGATTCTACCTTCCTGTAACGTTTCAGTCTGATTTGACCTTGTTTTCATACAAATGGACCCAGAATGATGTGAAATTGTGCTTCGTGCAACATAATTCTGGGTGCCATTTACAAACCATAAGTGCTAATGACTCCATTCCTTTTTGTGGTTGTAGGGGCTGTTGATTGGAGTACATTAAAACAAACCTGATCTCTCTAGGACATTCAGAAGCCAAGTTATAAGCCCACAAATGTGTAACTGGACTACTTCTTTAAATTGACACCAGATCCGGTGACCTTTGGGACATGGTTTGACCCCCTTAGGAATGTGCTATCATCATGAAACATTCAGATCACTTACAACTCAATAGATTCTACCTTCCTGTAACGTTTCAGCCTGATTGGACCTTGTTTTCACACAAATGAACCCAGAATGATGTGAAATTGTGCTTCGTGCAACATAATTCTGGGTGCCATTTAAAAACCATAAGTGCTAATGACTCCATTCCTTTTTGTGGTTGTACGGGCTGTTGATTGGAGTACACTACAACAAACCTGATCTCTCTAGGACATTCAGAAGCCAAGTTATAAGCCCACAAATGTGTAACTGGACTACTTCTTTAAATTGACACCAGATCCAGTGACCTTTGGGACATGGTTTGACCCCCTTAGGAAAGTGCTATCATCATGAAACGTTCAGATCACTTACAACTCAATAGATTCTACCTTCCTGTAACGTTTCAGCCTGATTGGACCTTGTTTTCACACAAATGAACCCAGAATGATGTGAAATTGTGCTTCGTGCAACATAATTCTGGGTGCCATTTACAAACCATAAGTGCTAATGACTCCATTCCTTTTTGTGGTTGTAGGGGCTTTTGATTGGAGTACACTAAAACAAACCTGATCTCTCTAGGACATTCAGAAGCCAAGTTATAAGCCCACAAAGGTGTAACTGGACTACTTCTTTAAAGTGACACCAGGCCCGGTGACCTTTGGGAAATGGTTTTACCCCCTATAGGGATGTGTGATCATCTTGAAACGTTCAGATCACTTACAACTCAATAGATTCTACCTTCTTGTAGCGTTTCAGCCTGATTGGACCTTGTTTTCACACAAATGAACCCAGAATGATGTGAAATTGTGCTTCGTGCAACATAATTCTGGGTGCCATTTACAAACCATAAGTGCTAATGACTCCATTCCTTTTTGTGGTTGTAGGGGCTGTTGATTGGAGTACATTAAAACAAACCTGATCTCTCTAGGACATTCAGAAGCCAAGTTATTAGCCCACAAATGTGTAACTGGACTACTTCTTTAAATTGACACCAGATCCGGTGACCTTTGGGACATGGTTTGACCCCCTTAGGAAAGTGCTATCATCATGAAACGTTCAGATCACTTACAACTCAATAGATTCTACCTTCCTGTAACGTTTCAGCCTGATTGGACCTTGTTTTCACACAAATGAACCCAGAATGATGTGAAATTGTGCATCGTGCATCATAATTCTGGGTGCCATTTAAAAACCATAAGTGCTAATGACTCCATTCCTTTTTGGGGTAATGGGGGCTGTTAATTGGAGTACGCTAAAACAAACCTGATCTCTCTAGGAGATTCAGAAGCCAAGTTATAAGCCCACAAATGTGTAACTGGACTACTTCTTTAAATTGACACCAGATCCGGTGACCTTTGGGACATGGTTTGACCCCCTTAGGAAAGTGCTATCATCATGAAACGTTCAGATCACTTACAACTCAATAGATTCTACCTTCCTGTAATGTTTCAGCCTGATTGGACCTTGTTTTCACACAAATGAACCCAGAATGATGTGAAATTGTGCTTCGTGCAACATGATTCTGGGTGCCATTTACAAACCATAAGTGCTAATGACTTCATTCCTTTTTGTGGTTGTAGGGGCTTTTGATTGGAGTACACTAAAACAAACCTAACCTCTCTAGGACATTCAGAAGCCAAGTTATAAGCCCACAAATGTGTAACTGGACTACTTCTTTAAAGTGACACCAGGCCCGGTGACCTTTGGGACATGGTTTTACCCCCTATAGGAATGTGCGATCATCTTGAAACGTTCAGATCACTTACAACTCAATAGATTCTACCTTCTTGTAGCGTTTCAGCCTGATTGGACCTTGTTTTCACACAAATGGACCCAGAATGATGTGAAATTGTGCTTCGTGCAACATAATTCTGGGTGCCATTTACAAACCATAAGTGCTAATGACTCCATTCCTTTTTGTGGTTGTAGGGGCTGTTGATTGGAGTACATTAAAACAAACCTGATCTCTATAGGACATTCAGAAGCCAAGTTATAAGCCCACAAATGTGTAACTGGACTACTTCTTTAAATTGACACCAGATCCGGTGACCTTTGGGACATGGTTTGACCCCCTTAGGAAAGTGCTATCATCATGAAACGTTCAGATCACTTACAACTCAATAGATTCTACCTTCCTGTAACGTTTCAGCCTGATTGGACCTTGTTTTCACACAAATGAACCCAGAATGATGTGAAATTGTGCTTCGTGCAACATAATTCTGGGTGCCATTTACAAACCATAAGTGCTAATGACTCCATTCCTTTTTGTGGTTGTAGGGGCTGTTGATTGGAGTACACTAAAACAAACCTAACCTCTCTAGGACATTCAGAAGCCAAGTTATAAGCCCACAAATGTGTAACTGGACTACTTCTTTAAAGTCACACCAGATCCGGTGACCTTTGGGACATGGTTTGACCCCCTTAGGAAAGCGCTATCATCATGAAACGTTCAGATCACTTACAACTCAATAGATTCTACCTTCCTGTAACGTTTCAGCCTGATTGGACCTTGTTTTCACACAAATGAACCCAGAATGATGTGAAATTGTGCTTCGTGCAACATAATTCTGGGTGCCATTTAAAAACCATAAGTGCTAATGACTCCATTCCTTTTTGTTGTTGTAGGGGCTGTTGATTGGAGTATACTAAAACAAACCTGATCTCTCTAGGACATTCAGAGGCCAAGTTATAAGCCCACAAAGGTGTAACTGGACTACTTCTTTAAATTGACACCAGATCCGGTGACCTTTGGGACATGGTTTGACCCCCTTAGGAAAGTGCTATCATCATGAAACGTTCAGATCATTTACAACTCAATAGATTCTACCTTCCTGTAACGTTTCAGCCTGATTGGACCATGTTTTCACACAAATGAACCCAGAATGATGTGAAATTGTGCTTCGTGCAACATAATTCTGGGTGCCATTTACAAACCATAAGTGCTAATGACTCCATTCCTTTTCGTGGTTGTAGGGGCTGTTGATTGGAGTACATTAGAACAAACCTGATCTCTCTAGGACATTCAGAAGCCAAGTTATAAGCCCACAAATGTGTAACTGGACTACTTCTTTAAATTGACATCAGATCCGGTGACCTTTGGGACATGGTTTGACCCCCTTAGGAAAGTGCTATCATCATGAAACGTTCAGATCATTTACAACTCAATAGATTCTACCTTCCTGTAACGTTTCAGCCTGATTGGACCATGTTTTCACACAAATGAACCCAGAATGATGTGAAATTGTGCTTCGTGCAACATAATTCTGGGTGCCATTTACAAACCATAAGTGCTAATGACTCCATTCCTTTTTGTGGTTGAAGGGGCTGTTGATTGGAGTACACTAAAACAAACCTAACCTCTCTAGCACATTCAGAAGCCAAGTTATAAGCCCACAAAGGTGTAACTGGACTACTTCTTTAAAGTGACACCAGGCCCGGTGACCTTTGGGACATGGTTTGACCCCCTATAGGAATGTGCTATCATCATGAAACATTCAGATCACTTACAACTCAATAGATTCTACCTTCCTGTAACGTTTCAGCCTGATTGGACCTTGTTTTCACACAAATGAACCCAGAATGATGTGAAATTGTGCTTCGTGCAACATAATTCTGGGTGCCATTTACAAACCATAAGTGCTAATGACTCCATTCCTTTTTGTGGTTGTAGGGGCTTTTGATTGGAGTACACTAAAACAAACCTGATCTCTCTAGGACATTCAGAAGCCAAGTTATAAGCCCACAAAGGTGTAACTGGACTACTTCTTTAAAGTGACACCAGGCCCGGTGACCTTTGGGAAATGGTTTTACCCCCTATAGGAATGTGTGATCATCTTGAAACGTTCAGATCACTTACAACTCAATAGATTCTACCTTCTTGTAGCGTTTCAGCCTGATTGGACCTTGTTTTCACACAAATGAACCCAGAATGATGTGAAATTGTGCTTCGTGCAACATAATTCTGGGTGCCATTTACAAACCATAAGTGCTAATGACTCCATTCCTTTTTGTGGTTTTAGGGGTCTGTTGATTGGAGTCCATTAAAACAAACCTGATCTCTCTAGGACATTCAGAAGCCAAGTTATAAGCCCACAAATGTGTAACTGGACTACTTCTTTAAATTGACACCAGATCCGGTGACCTTTGGGACATGGTTTGACCCCCTTAGGAAAGTGCTATCATCATGAAACGTTCAGATCACTTACAACTCAATAGATTCTACCTTCCTGTAACGTTTCAGCCTGATTGGACCTTGTTTTCACACAAATGAACCCAGAATGTTGTGAAATTGTGCATCATGCAACATAATTCTGGGTGCCATTTAAAAACCATAAGTGCTAATGACTCCATTCCTTTTTGGGGTAATGGGGGCTGTTAATTGGAGTACGCTAAAACAAACCTGATCTCTCTAGGAGATTCAGAAGCCAAGTTATAAGCCCACAAATGTGTAACTGGACTACTTCTTTAAATTGACACCAGATCCGGTGACCTTTGGGACATGGTTTGACCCCCTTAGGAAAGTGCTATCATCATGAAACGTTCAGATCACTTACAACTCAATAGATTCTACCTTCCTGTAACGTTTCAGCCTGACTGGACCTTGTTTTCACACAAATGAACCCAGAATGATGTGAAATTGTGCTTCGTGCAACATAATTCTGGGTGCCATTTACAAACCATAAGTGCTAATGACTCCATTCCTTTTTGTGGTTGTAGGGGCTTTTGATTGGAGTACACTAAAACAAACCTAACCTCTCTAGGACATTCAGAAGCCAAGTTATAAGCCCACAAATGTGTAACTGGACTACTTCTTTAAAGTGACACCAGGCCCGGTGACCTTTGGGACATGGTTTTACCCCCTATAGGAATGTGCGATCATCTTGAAACGTTCAGATCACTTACAACTCAATAGATTCTACCTTCTTGTAGCGTTTCAGCCTGATTGGACCTTGTTTTCACACAAATGGACCCAGAATGATGTGAAATTGTGCTTCGTGCAACATAATTCTGGGTGCCATTTACAAACCATAAGTGCTAATGACTCCATTCCTTTTTGTGGTTGTAGGGGCTGTTGATTGGAGTACATTAAAACAAACCTGATCTCTATACGACATTCAGAAGCCAAGTTATAAGCCCACAAATGTGTAACTGGACTACTTCTTTAAATTGACACCAGATCCGGTGACCTTTGGGACATGGTTTAACCCCCTTAGGAAAGTGCTATCATCATGAAACGTTCAGATCACTTACAACTCAATAGATTCTACCTTCCTGTAACGTTTCAGCCTGATTGGACCTTGTTTTCACACAAATGAACCCAGAATGATGTGAAATTGTGCTTCGTGCAACATAATTCTGGGTGCCATTTACAAACCATAAGTGCTAATGACTCCATTCCTTTTTGTGGTTGTAGGGGCTGTTGATTGGAGTACACTAAAACAAACCTAACCTCTCTAGGACATTCAGAAGCCAAGTTATAAGCCCACAAATGTGTAACTGGACTACTTCTTTAAAGTCACACCAGATCCGGTGACCTTTGGGACATGGTTTGACCCCCTTAGGAAAGCGCTATCATCATGAAACGTTCAGATCACTTACAACTCAATAGATTCTACCTTCCTGTAACGTTTCAGCCTGATTGGACCTTGTTTTCACACAAATGAACCCAGAATGATGTGAAATTGTGCTTCGTGCAACATAATTCTGGGTGCCATTTAAAAACCATAAGTGCTAATGACTCCATTCCTTTTTGTTGTTGTAGGGGCTGTTGATTGGAGTATACTAAAACAAACCTGATATCTCTAGGACATTCAGAGGCCAAGTTATAAGCCCACAAAGGTGTAACTGGACTACTTCTTTAAATTGACACCAGATCCGGTGACCTTTGGGACATGGTTTGACCCCCTTAGGAAAGTGCTATCATCATGAAACGTTCAGATCACTTACAACTCAATAGATTCTACCTTCTTGTAACGTTTCAGCCTGATTGGACCTTGTTTTCACACAAATGGACCCAGATTGATGTGAAATTGTGCTTCGTGCAACATAATTCTGGGTGCCATTTACAAACCATAAGTGCTAATGACTCCATTCATTTTTGTGGTTGTAGGGGCTGTTGGTTGGAGTACATTAAAACAAACCTGATCTCTCTAGGACATTCAGAAGCCAAGTTATAAGCCCACAAATGTGTAACTGGACTACTTCTTTAAATTGACATCAGATCCGGTGACCTTTGGGACATGGTTTGACCCCCTTAGGAAAGTGCTATCATCATGAAACGTTCAGATCATTTACAACTCAATAGATTCTACCTTCCTGTAACGTTTCAGCCTGATTGGACCATGTTTTCACACAAATGAACCCAGAATGATGTGAAATTGTGCTTCGTGCAACATAATTCTGGGTGCCATTTACAAACCATAAGTGCTAATGACTCCATTCCTTTTTGTGGTTGAAGGGGCTGTTGATTGGAGTACACTAAAACAAACCTAACCTCTCTAGCACATTCAGAAGCCAAGTTATAAGCCCACAAAGGTGTAACTGGACTACTTCTTTAAAGTGACACCAGGCCCGGTGACCTTTGGGACATGGTTTTACCCCCTATAGGAATGTGCGATCATCTTGAAATGTTCAGATCACTTACAACTCAATAGATTCTACCTTCTTGTAGCGTTTCAGCCTGATTGGACCTTGTTTTCACACAAATGGACCCAGAATGATGTGAAATTGTGCTTTGTGCAACATAATTCTGGGTGCCATTTACAAACCTTAAGTGCTAATGACTCCATTCTTTTTGTGGTTGTAGGGGCTGTTGATTGGAGTACACTAAAACAAACCTGATCTCTCTAAGACATTCAGAAGCCAAGTTATAAGCCCACTAATGTGTAACTGGACTACTTCTTTAAATTGACACCAGATCCGGTGACCTTTGGGACATGGTTTGACCCCCTTAGGAAAGTGCTATCATCATGAAACGTTCAGATCATTTGCAACTCAATAGATTCTACCTTCCTGTAACGTTTCAGCCTGATTGGACCTTGTTTTCACACAAATGAACCCAGAATGATGTGAAATAGTGCTTCGTGCAACGTAATTCTGGGTGCCATTTACAAACCATAAGTGCTAATGACTCCATTCCTTTTTGTTGTTGTAGGGGCTGTTGATTGGAGTACACTAAAACAAACCTGATCTCTCTAAGACATTCAGAAGCCAAGTTATAAGCCCACAAATGTGTAACTGGACTACTTCTTTAAATTGACACCAGATCCGGTGACCTTTGGGACATGGTTTGACCCCCTTAGGAAAGTGCTATCATCATGAAACGTTCAGATCACTTACAACTCAATAGATTCTACCTTCTTGTAACGTTTCAGCCTGATTGGACCTTGTTTTCACACAAATGGACCCAGATTGATGTGAAATTGTGCTTCGTGCAACATAATTCTGGGTGCCATTTACAAACCATAAGTGCTAATGACTCCATTCATTTTTGTGGTTGTAGGGGCTGTTGGTTGGAGTACATTAGAACAAACCTGATCTCTCTAGGACATTCAGAAGCCAAGTTATAAGCCCACAAATGTGTAACTGGACTACTTCTTTAAATTGACATCAGATCCGGTGACCTTTGGGACATGGTTTGACCCCCTTAGGAAAGTGCTATCATCATGAAACGTTCAGATCATTTACAACTCAATAGATTCTACCTTCCTGTAACGTTTCAGCCTGATTGGACCATGTTTTCACACAAATGAACCCAGAATGATGTGAAATTGTGCTTCGTGCAACATAATTCTGGGTGCCATTTACAAACCATAAGTGCTAATGACTCCATTCCTTTTTGTGGTTGAAGGGGCTGTTGATTGGAGTACACTAAAACAAACCTAACCTCTCTAGCACATTCAGAAGCCAAGTTATAAGCCCACAAAGGTGTAACTGGACTACTTCTTTAAAGTGACACCAGGCCCGGTGACCTTTGGGACATGGTTTTACCCCCTATAGGAATGTGCGATCATCTTGAAACGTTCAGATCACTTACAACTCAATAGATTCTACCTTCTTGTAGCGTTTCAGCCTGATTGGACCTTGTTTTCACACAAATGGACCCAGAATGATGTGAAATTGTGCTTTGTGCAACATAATTCTGGGTGCCATTTACAAACCTCAAGTGCTAATGACTCCATTCTTTTTGTGGTTGTAGGGGCTGTTGATTGGAGTACACTAAAACAAACCTGATCTCTCTAAGACATTCAGAAGCCAAGTTATAAGCTCACTAATGTGTAACTGGACTACTTCTTTAAATTGACACCAGATCCGGTGACCATTGGGACATGGTTTGACCCCCTTAGGAAAGTGCTATCATCATGAAACGTTCAGATCACTTGCAACTCAATATTCTACCTTCCTGTAACGTTTCAGCCTGATTGGACCTTGTTTTCACACAAATGAACCCAGAATGATGTGAAATTGTGCTTCGTGCAACATAATTCTGGGTGCCATTTAAAAACCATAAGTGCTAATGACTCCATTCCTTTTTGTGGTTGTAGGGGCTGTTGATTGGAGTATACTAAAACAAACCTGATCTCTCTAGGACATTCAGAGGCCAAGTTATAAGCCCACAAAGGTGTAACTGGACTACTTTAAATTGACACCAGATCCGGTGACCTTTGGGACATGGTTTGACCCCCTTAGGAAAGTGCTATCATCATGAAACGTTCAGATCACTTACAACTCAATAGATTCTACCTTCTTGTAACGTTTCAGCCTGATTGGACCTTGTTTTCACACAAATGAACCCAGAATGATGTGAAATTGTGCTTAGTGCAGCATAATTCTGGGTGCCATTTACAAACCATAAGTGCTAATGACTCCATTCCGTTTTGGGTTAATTGGGGCTGTTAAATGGAGTACGCTAAAACAAACCTGATCTCTCTAGGACATTCAGAAGCCAAGTTATAAGCCCACAAATGTGTAACTGGACTACTTCTTTAAATTGACACCAGATCCGGTGACCTTTGGGACATGTTTTGACCCCCTTAGGAAAGTGCTATCATCATGAAACGTTCAGATCACTTACAACTCAATAGATTCTACCTTCCTGTAACGTTTCAGTCTGATTTGACCTTGTTTTCATACAAATGGACCCAGAATGATGTGAAATTGTGCTTCGTGCAACATAATTCTGGGTGCCATTTACAAACCATAAGTGCTAATGACTCCATTCCTTTTTGTGGTTGTAGGGGCTGTTGATTGGAGTACATTAAAACAAACCTGATCTCTCTAGGACATTCAGAAGCCAAGTTATAAGCCCACAAATGTGTAACTGGACTACTTCTTTAAATTGACACCAGATCCGGTGACCTTTGGGACATGGTTTGACCCCCTTAGGAATGTGCTATCATCATGAAACATTCAGATCACTTACAACTCAATAGATTCTACCTTCCTGTAACGTTTCAGCCTGATTGGACCTTGTTTTCACACAAATGAACCCAGAATGATGTGAAATTGTGCTTCGTGCAACATAATTCTGGGTGCCATTTAAAAACCATAAGTGCTAATGACTCCATTCCTTTTTGTGGTTGTACGGGCTGTTGATTGGAGTACACTACAACAAACCTGATCTCTCTAGGACATTCAGAAGCCAAGTTATAAGCCCACAAATGTGTAACTGGACTACTTCTTTAAATTGACACCAGATCCAGTGACCTTTGGGACATGGTTTGACCCCCTTAGGAAAGTGCTATCATCATGAAACGTTCAGATCACTTACAACTCAATAGATTCTACCTTCCTGTAACGTTTCAGCCTGATTGGACCTTGTTTTCACACAAATGAACCCAGAATGATGTGAAATTGTGCTTCGTGCAACATAATTCTGGGTGCCATTTACAAACCATAAGTGCTAATGACTCCATTCCTTTTTGTGGTTGTAGGGGCTTTTGATTGGAGTACACTAAAACAAACCTGATCTCTCTAGGACATTCAGAAGCCAAGTTATAAGCCCACAAAGGTGTAACTGGACTACTTCTTTAAAGTGACACCAGGCCCGGTGACCTTTGGGAAATGGTTTTACCCCCTATAGGGATGTGTGATCATCTTGAAACGTTCAGATCACTTACAACTCAATAGATTCTACCTTCTTGTAGCGTTTCAGCCTGATTGGACCTTGTTTTCACACAAATGAACCCAGAATGATGTGAAATTGTGCTTCGTGCAACATAATTCTGGGTGCCATTTACAAACCATAAGTGCTAATGACTCCATTCCTTTTTGTGGTTGTAGGGGCTGTTGATTGGAGTACATTAAAACAAACCTGATCTCTCTAGGACATTCAGAAGCCAAGTTATTAGCCCACAAATGTGTAACTGGACTACTTCTTTAAATTGACACCAGATCCGGTGACCTTTGGGACATGGTTTGACCCCCTTAGGAAAGTGCTATCATCATGAAACGTTCAGATCACTTACAACTCAATAGATTCTACCTTCCTGTAACGTTTCAGCCTGATTGGACCTTGTTTTCACACAAATGAACCCAGAATGATGTGAAATTGTGCATCGTGCATCATAATTCTGGGTGCCATTTAAAAACCATAAGTGCTAATGACTCCATTCCTTTTTGGGGTAATGGGGGCTGTTAATTGGAGTACGCTAAAACAAACCTGATCTCTCTAGGAGATTCAGAAGCCAAGTTATAAGCCCACAAATGTGTAACTGGACTACTTCTTTAAATTGACACCAGATCCGGTGACCTTTGGGACATGGTTTGACCCCCTTAGGAAAGTGCTATCATCATGAAACGTTCAGATCACTTACAACTCAATAGATTCTACCTTCCTGTAATGTTTCAGCCTGATTGGACCTTGTTTTCACACAAATGAACCCAGAATGATGTGAAATTGTGCTTCGTGCAACATGATTCTGGGTGCCATTTACAAACCATAATTGCTAATGACTTCATTCCTTTTTGTGGTTGTAGGGGCTTTTGATTGGAGTACACTAAAACAAACCTAACCTCTCTAGGACATTCAGAAGCCAAGTTATAAGCCCACAAATGTGTAACTGGACTACTTCTTTAAAGTGACACCAGGCCCGGTGACCTTTGGGACATGGTTTTACCCCCTATAGGAATGTGCGATCATCTTGAAACGTTCAGATCACTTACAACTCAATAGATTCTACCTTCTTGTAGCGTTTCAGCCTGATTGGACCTTGTTTTCACACAAATGGACCCAGAATGATGTGAAATTGTGCTTCGTGCAACATAATTCTGGGTGCCATTTACAAACCATAAGTGCTAATGACTCCATTCCTTTTTGTGGTTGTAGGGGCTGTTGATTGGAGTACATTAAAACAAACCTGATCTCTATAGGACATTCAGAAGCCAAGTTATAAGCCCACAAATGTGTAACTGGACTACTTCTTTAAATTGACACCAGATCCGGTGACCTTTGGGACATGGTTTGACCCCCTTAGGAAAGTGCTATCATCATGAAACGTTCAGATCACTTACAACTCAATAGATTCTACCTTCCTGTAACGTTTCAGCCTGATTGGACCTTGTTTTCACACAAATGAACCCAGAATGATGTGAAATTGTGCTTCGTGCAACATAATTCTGGGTGCCATTTACAAACCATAAGTGCTAATGACTCCATTCCTTTTTGTGGTTGTAGGGGCTGTTGATTGGAGTACACTAAAACAAACCTAACCTCTCTAGGACATTCAGAAGCCAAGTTATAAGCCCACAAATGTGTAACTGGACTACTTCTTTAAAGTCACACCAGATCCGGTGACCTTTGGGACATGGTTTGACCCCCTTAGGAAAGCGCTATCATCATGAAACGTTCAGATCACTTACAACTCAATAGATTCTACCTTCCTGTAACGTTTCAGCCTGATTGGACCTTGTTTTCACACAAATGAACCCAGAATGATGTGAAATTGTGCTTCGTGCAACATAATTCTGGGTGCCATTTAAAAACCATAAGTGCTAATGACTCCATTCCTTTTTGTTGTTGTAGGGGCTGTTGATTGGAGTATACTAAAACAAACCTGATCTCTCTAGGACATTCAGAGGCCAAGTTATAAGCCCACAAAGGTGTAACTGGACTACTTCTTTAAATTGACACCAGATCCGGTGACCTTTGGGACATGGTTTGACCCCTTTAGGAAAGTGCTATCATCATGAAACGTTCAGATCATTTACAACTCAATAGATTCTACCTTCCTGTAACGTTTCAGCCTGATTGGACCATGTTTTCACACAAATGAACCCAGAATGATGTGAAATTGTGCTTCGTGCAACATAATTCTGGGTGCCATTTACAAACCATAAGTGCTAATGACTCCATTCCTTTTCGTGGTTGTAGGGGCTGTTGATTGGAGAACACTAAAACAAACCTAACCTCTCTAGGACATTCAGAAGCCAAGTTATAAGCCCACAAAGGTGTTACTGGACCACTTCTTTAAAGTGACACCAGGCCCGGTGACCTTCGGGACATGGTATTACCCCCTATAGGAATGAGCGATCATCTTGAAACGTTCAGATCACTTACAACTCAATAGATTCTACCTTCTTGTAGCGTTTCAGCCTGATTGGACCTTGTTTTCACACAAATGGACCCAGAATGATGTGAAATTGTGCTTCGTGCAACATAATTCTGGGTGCCATTTACAAACCATAAGTGCTAATGACTCCATTCCTTTTTGTGGTTGTAGGGGCTGTTGATTGGAGTACACTAAAACAAACCTGACCTCTCTAGGACATTCAGAAGCCAAGTTATAAGCCCACAAATGGGTAACTGGACTACTTCTTTAAAGTGACACCAGATCCGGTGACCTTTGGGACATGGTTTGACCCCCTTAGGAAAGTGCTATCATCATGAAACGTTCAGATCACTTACAACTCAATAGATTCTACCTTCCTGTAACGTTTAGGCCTGAATGGACCTTGTTTTCACACAAATGAACCCAGAATGATGTGAAATTGTGCTTCGTGCAACATAATTCTGGGTGCCATTTACAAACCATAAGTGCTAATGACTCCATTCCTTTTTGTGGTTTTAGGGGCTGTTGATTGGAGTACACTAAAACAAACCTAACCTCTCTAGGACATTCAGAAGCCAAGTTATAAGCCCAAAAAGGTGTAACTGGACTACTACTTTAAAGTGACACCAGGCCCGGTGACCTTTGGGACATGGTTTTACCCCCTATAGGAATGTGCGATCATCTTGAAACGTTCAGATCACTTACAACTCAATAGATTCTACCTTCTTGTAGCGTTTCAGCCTGATTGGACCTTGTTTTCACACAAATGGACCCAGAATGATGTGAAATTGTGCTTCGTGCAACATATTTCTGGGTGCCATTTACAAACCATAAGTGCTAATGACTCCATTCCTTTTTGTGGTTGTAGGGGCTGTTGATTGGAGTACACTAAAACAAACCTGATCTCTCTAGGACATTCAGAAGCCAAGTTATAAGCCCACAAATGTGTAACTGGACTACTTCTTTAAATTGACACCAGATCCGGTGACCTTTGGGACATGGTTTGACCCCCTTAGGAAATGGCTATCATCATGAAACGTTCAGATCACTTACAACTCAATAGATTATACCTTCCTGTAA
Organism: Nothobranchius furzeri; assembly: GCF_043380555.1. Taxonomy (NCBI): domain Eukaryota; kingdom Metazoa; phylum Chordata; class Actinopteri; order Cyprinodontiformes; family Nothobranchiidae; genus Nothobranchius; species Nothobranchius furzeri. The sequence continues at coordinate 40,560,826 of NC_091742.1, forward strand.
CGTTTCAGCCTGATTGGACCTTGTTTTCACACAAATGAACCCAGAATGATGTGAAATTGTGCTTCGTGCAACATAATTCTGGGTGCCATTTAAAAACCATAAGTGCTAATGACTCCATTCCTTTTTGGGGTAATGGGGGCTGTTAATTGGAGTACGCTAAAACAAACCTGATCTCTCTAGGACATTCAGAAGCCAAGTTATAAGCCCACAAATGTGTAACTGGACTACTTCTTTAAATTGACACCAGATCCGGTGACCTTTGGGACATGGTTTGACCCCCTTAGGAAAATTCTATCATCATGAAATGTTCAGATCTCTTACAACTCAGTAGATTCTACCTTCCTGTAATGTTTCAGCCTGATTGGACCTTGTTTTCACTTAAATGAACCCAGAATGATGTGAAATTGTGCTTCGTGCAACATAATTCTGGGTGCCATTTAAAAACCATAAGTGCTAATGACTCCATTCCTTTTTGTTGTTGTAGGGGCTGTTGATTGGAGTATACTAAAACAAACCTGATCTCTCTAGGACATTCAGAGGCCAAGTTATAAGCCCACAAAGGTGTAACTGGACTACTTCTTTAAATTGACACCAGATCCGGTGACCTTTGGGACATGGTTTGACCCCCTTAGGAAAGTGCTATCATCATGAAACGTTCAGATCACTTACAACTCAATAGATTCTACCTTCTTGTAACGTTTCAGCCTGATTGGACCTTGTTTTCACACAAATGGACCCAGATTGATGTGAAATTGTGCTTTGTGCAACATAATTCTGGGTGCCATTTACAAACCATAAGTGCTAATGACTCCATTCATTTTTGTGGTTGTAGGGGCTGTTGGTTGGAGTACATTAAAACAAACCTGATCTCTCTAGGACATTCAGAAGCCAAGTTATAAGCCCACAAATGTGTAACTGGACTACTTCTTTAAATTGACATCAGATCCGGTGACCTTTGGGACATGGTTTGACCCCCTTAGGAAAGTGCTATCATCATGAAACGTAAGGATCATTTACAACTCAATAGATTCTACCTTCCTGTAACGTTTCAGCCTGATTGGACCATGTTTTCACACAAATGAACCCAGAATGATGTGAAATTGTGCTTCGTGCAACATAATTCTGGGTGCCATTTACAAACCATAAGTGCTAATGACTCCATTCCTTTTCGTGGTTGTAGGGGCTGTTGATTGGAGAACACTAAAACAAACCTAACCTCTCTAGGACATTCAGAAGCCAAGTTATAAGCCCACAAAGGTGTTACTGGACCACTTCCTTAAAGTGACACCAGGCCCGGTGACCTTCGGGACATGGTATTACCCCCTATAGGAATGAGCGATCATCTTGAAACGTTCAGATCACTTACAACTCAATAGATTCTACCTTCTTGTAGCGTTTCAGCCTGATTGGACCTTGTTTTCACACAAATGGACCCAGAATGATGTGAAATTGTGCTTTGTGCAACATAATTCTGGGTGCCATTTACAAACCTTAAGTGCTAATGACTCCATTCTTTTTGTGGTTGTAGGGGCTGTTGATTGGAGTACACTAAAACAAACCTGATCTCTCTAAGACATTCAGAAGCCAAGTTATAAGCCCACTAATGTGTAACTGGACTACTTCTTTAAATTGACACCAGATCCGGTGACGTTTGGGACATGGTTTGACCCCCTTAGGAAAGTGCTATCATCATGAAACGTTCAGATCATTTGCAACTCAATAGATTCTACCTTCCTGTAACGTTTCAGCCTGATTGGACCTTGTTTTCACACAAATGAACCCAGAATGATGTGAAATAGTGCTTCGTGCAACGTAATTCTGGGTGCCATTTAAAAACCATAAGTGCTAATGACTCCATTCCTTTTTGTTGTTGTAGGGGCTGTTGATTGGAGTATACTAAAACAAACCTGATCTCTCTAGGACATTCAGAAGCCAAGTTATAAGCCCACAAATGTGTAACTGGACTACTTCTTTAAATTGACACCAGATCCGGTGACCTTTGGGACATGGTTTGACCCCCTTAGGAAAGTGCTATCATCATGAAACGTTCAGATCACTTACAACTCAATAGATTCTACCTTCTTGTAACGTTTCAGCCTGATTGGACCTTGTTTTCACACAAATGGACCCAGATTGATGTGAAATTGTGCTTCGTGCAACATAATTCTGGGTGCCATTTACAAACCATAAGTGCTAATGACTCCATTCATTTTTGTGGTTGTAGGGGCTGTTGGTTGGAGTACATTAGAACAAACCTGATCTCTCTAGGACATTCAGAAGCCAAGTTATAAGCCCACAAATGTGTAACTGGACTACTTCTTTAAATTGACATCAGATCCGGTGACCTTTGGGACATGGTTTGACCCCCTTAGGAAAGTGCTATCATCATGAAACGTTCAGATCATTTACAACTCAATAGATTCTACCTTCCTGTAACGTTTCAGCCTGATTGGACCATGTTTTCACACAAATGAACCCAGAATGATGTGAAATTGTGCTTCGTGCAACATAATTCTGGGTGCCATTTACAAACCATAAGTGCTAATGACTCCATTCCTTTTTGTGGTTGAAGGGGCTGTTGATTGGAGTACACTAAAACAAACCTAACCTCTCTAGCACATTCAGAAGCCAAGTTATAAGCCCACAAAGGTGTAACTGGACTACTTCTTTAAAGTGACACCAGGCCCGGTGACCTTTGGGACATGGTTTTACCCCCTATAGGAATGTGCGATCATCTTGAAACATTCAGATCACTTACAACTCAATAGATTCTACCTTCTTGTAGCGTTTCAGCCTGATTGGACCTTGTTTTCACACAAATGGACCCAGAATGATGTGAAATTGTGCTTTGTGCAACATAATTCTGGGTGCCATTTACAAACCTCAAGTGCTAATGACTCCATTCTTTTTGTGGTTGTAGGGGCTGTTGATTGGAGTACACTAAAACAAACCTGATCTCTCTAAGACATTCAGAAGCCAAGTTATAAGCCCACTAATGTGTAACTGGACTACTTCTTTAAATTGACACCAGATCCGGTGACCTTTGGGACATGGTTTGACCCCCTTAGGAAAGTGCTATCATCATGAAACGTTCAGATCACTTGCAACTCAATATTCTACCTTCCTGTAACGTTTCAGCCTGATTGGACCTTGTTTTCACACAAATGAACCCAGAATGATGTGAAATTGTGCTTCGTGCAACATAATTCTGGGTGCCATTTAAAAACCATAAGTGCTAATGACTCCATTCCTTTTTGTGGTTGTAGGGGCTGTTGATTGGAGTATACTAAAACAAACCTGATCTCTCTAGGACATTCAGAGGCCAAGTTATAAGCCCACAAAGGTGTAACTGGACTACTTTAAATTGACACCAGATCCGGTGACCTTAGGGACATGGTTTGACCCCCTTAGGAAAGTGCTATCATCATGAAACATTCAGATCACTTACAACTCAATAGATTCTACCTTCTTGTAACGTTTCAGCCTGATTGGACCTTGTTTTCACACAAATGAACCCAGAATGATGTGAAATTGTGCTTAGTGCAGCATAATTCTGGGTGCCATTTACAAACCATAAGTGCTAATGACTCCATTCCGTTTTGGGTTAATTGGGGCTGTTAAATGGAGTACGCTAAAACAAACCTGATCTCTCTAGGACATTCAGAAGCCAAGTTATAAGCCCACAAATGTGTAACTGGACTACTTCTTTAAATTGACACCAGATCCGGTGACCTTTGGGACATGTTTTGACCCCCTTAGGAAAGTGCTATCATCATGAAACGTTCAGATCACTTACAACTCAATAGATTCTACCTTCCTGTAACGTTTCAGTCTGATTTGACCTTGTTTTCATACAAATGGACCCAGAATGATGTGAAATTGTGCTTCGTGCAACATAATTCTGGGTGCCATTTACAAACCATAAGTGCTAATGACTCCATTCCTTTTTGTGGTTGTAGGGGCTGTTGATTGGAGTACATTAAAACAAACCTGATCTCTCTAGGACATTCAGAAGCCAAGTTATAAGCCCACAAATGTGTAACTGGACTACTTCTTTAAATTGACACCAGATCCGGTGACCTTTGGGACATGGTTTGACCCCCTTAGGAATGTGCTATCATCATGAAACATTCAGATCACTTACAACTCAATAGATTCTACCTTCCTGTAACGTTTCAGCCTGATTGGACCTTGTTTTCACACAAATGAACCCAGAATGATGTGAAATTGTGCTTCGTGCAACATAATTCTGGGTGCCATTTAAAAACCATAAGTGCTAATGACTCCATTCCTTTTTGTGGTTGTACGGGCTGTTGATTGGAGTACACTAAAACAAACCTGATCTCTCTAGGACATTCAGAAGCCAAGTTATAAGCCCACAAAGGTGTAACTGGACTACTTCTTTAAAGTGACACCAGGCCCGGTGACCTTTGGGAAATGGTTTTACCCCCTATAGGAATGTGTGATCATCTTGAAACGTTCAGATCACTTACAACTCAATAGATTCTACCTTCTTGTAGCGTTTCAGCCTGATTGGACCTTGTTTTCACACAAATGAACCCAGAATGATGTGAAATTGTGCTTCGTGCAACATAATTCTGGGTGCCATTTACAAACCATAAGTGCTAATGACTCCATTCCTTTTTGTGGTTGTAGGGGCTGTTGATTGGAGTACATTAAAACAAACCTGATCTCTCTAGGACATTCAGAAGACAAGTTATTAGCCCACAAATGTGTAACTGGACTACTTCTTTAAATTGACACCAGATCCGGTGACCTTTGGGACATGGTTTGACCCCCTTAGGAAAGTGCTATCATCATGAAACGTTCAGATCACTTACAACTCAATAGATTCTACCTTCCTGTAACGTTTCAGCCTGATTGGACCTTGTTTTCACACAAACGAACCCAGAATGATGTGAAATTGTGCATCGTGCATCATAATTCTGGGTGCCATTTAAAAACCATAAGTGCTAATGACTCCATTCCTTTTTGGGGTAATGGGGGCTGTTAATTGGAGTACGCTAAAACAAACCTGATCTCTCTAGGAGATTCAGAAGCCAAGTTATAAGCCCACAAATGTGTAACTGGACTACTTCTTTAAATTGACACCAGATCCGGTGACCTTTGGGACATGGTTTGACCCCCTTAGGAAAGTGCTATCATCATGAAACGTTCAGATCACTTACAACTCAATAGATTCTACCTTCCTGTAACGTTTCAGCCTGATTGGACCTTGTTTTCACACAAATGAACCCAGAATGATGTGAAATTGTGCTTCGTGCAACATAATTCTGGGTGCCATTTACAAACCATAAGTGCTAATGACTTCATTCCTTTTTGTGGTTGTAGGGGCTTTTGATTGGAGTACACTAAAACAAACCTAACCTCTCTAGGACATTCAGAAGCCAAGTTATAAGCCCACAAATGTGTAACTGGACTACTTCTTTAAAGTGACACCAGGCCCGGTGACCTTTGGGACATGGTTTTACCCCCTATAGGAATGTGCGATCATCTTGAAACGTTCAGATCACTTACAACTCAATAGATTCTACCTTCTTGTAGCGTTTCAGCCTGATTGGACCTTGTTTTCACACAAATGGACCCAGAATGATGTGAAATTGTGCTTCGTGCAACATAATTCTGGGTGCCATTTACAAACCATAAGTGCTAATGACTCCATTCCTTTTTGTGGTTGTAGGGGCTGTTGATTGGAGTACATTAAAACAAACCTGATCTCTATAGGACATTCAGAAGCCAAGTTATAAGCCCACAAATGTGTAACTGGACTACTTCTTTAAATTGACACCAGATCCGGTGACCTTTGGGACATGGTTTGACCCCCTTAGGAAAGTGCTATCATCATGAAACGTTCAGATCACTTACAACTCAATAGATTCTACCTTCCTGTAACGTTTCAGCCTGATTGGACCTTGTTTTCACACAAATGAACCCAGAATGATGTGAAATTGTGCTTCGTGCAACATAATTCTGGGTGCCATTTACAAACCATAAGTGCTAATGACTCCATTCCTTTTTGTGGTTGTAGGGGCTGTTGATTGGAGTACACTAAAACAAACCTAACCTCTCTAGGACATTCAGAAGCCAAGTTATAAGCCCACAAATGTGTAACTGGACTACTTCTTTAAAGTCACACCAGATCCGGTGACCTTTGGGACATGGTTTGACCCCCTTAGGAAAGCGCTATCATCATGAAACGTTCAGATCACTTACAACTCAATAGATTCTACCTTCCTGTAACGTTTCAGCCTGATTGGACCTTGTTTTCACACAAATGAACCCAGAATGATGTGAAATTGTGCTTCGTGCAACATAATTCTGGGTGCCATTTAAAAACCATAAGTGCTAATGACTCCATTCCTTTTTGTTGTTGTAGGGGCTGTTGATTGGAGTATACTAAAACAAACCTGATCTCTCTAGGACATTCAGAGGCCAAGTTATAAGCCCACAAAGGTGTAACTGGACTACTTCTTTAAATTGACACCAGATCCGGTGACCTTTGGGACATGGTTTGACCCCCTTAGGAAAGTGCTATCATCATGAAACGTTCAGATCACTTACAACTCAATAGATTCTACCTTCTTGTAACGTTTCAGCCTGATTGGACCTTGTTTTCACACAAATGGACCCAGATTGATGTGAAATTGTGCTTCGTGCAACATAATTCTGGGTGCCATTTACAAACCATAAGTGCTAATGACTCCATTCATTTTTGTGGTTGTAGGGGCTGTTGGTTGGAGTACATTAAAACAAACCTGATCTCTCTAGGACATTCAGAAGCCAAGTTATAAGCCCACAAATGTGTAACTGGACTACTTCTTTAAATTGACATCAGATCCGGTGACCTTTGGGACATGGTTTGACCCCCTTAGGAAAGTGCTATCATCATGAAACGTTCAGATCATTTACAACTCAATAGATTCTACCTTCCTGTAACGTTTCAGCCTGATTGGACCATGTTTTCACACAAATGAACCCAGAATGATGTGAAATTGTGCTTCGTGCAACATAATTCTGGGTGCCATTCACAAACCATAAGTGCTAATGACTCCATTCCTTTTCGTGGTTGTAGGGGCTGTTGATTGGAGAACACTAAAACAAACCTAACCTCTCTAGGACATTCAGAAGCCAAGTTATAAGCCCACAAAGGTGTTACTGGACCACTTCTTTAAAGTGACACCAGGCCCGGTGACCTTCGGGACATGGTATTACCCCCTATAGGAATGAGCGATCATCTTGAAACGTTCAGATCACTTACAACTCAATAGATTCTACCTTCTTGTAGCGTTTCAGCCTGATTGGACCTTGTTTTCACACAAATGGACCCAGAATGATGTGAAATTGTGCTTTGTGCAACATAATTCTGGGTGCCATTTACAAACCTTAAGTGCTAATGACTCCATTCTTTTTGTGGTTGTAGGGGCTGTTGATTGGAGTACACTAAAACAAACCTGATCTCTCTAAGACATTCAGAAGCCAAGTTATAAGCCCACTAATGTGTAACTGGACTACTTCTTTAAATTGACACCAGATCCGGTGACCTTTGGGACATGGTTTGACCCCCTTAGGAAAGTGCTATCATCATGAAACGTTCAGATCATTTGCAACTCAATAGATTCTACCTTCCTGTAACGTTTCAGCCTGATTGGACCTTGTTTTCACACAAATGAACCCAGAATGATGTGAAATAGTGCTTCGTGCAACGTAATTCTGGGTGCCATTTAAAAACCATAAGTGCTAATGACTCCATTCCTTTTTGTTGTTGTAGGGGCTGTTGATTGGAGTATACTAAAACAAACCTGATCTCTCTAGGACATTCAGAAGCCAAGTTATAAGCCCACAAATGTGTAACTGGACTACTTCTTTAAATTGACACCAGATCCAGTGACCTTTGGGACATGGTTTGACCCCCTTAGGAAAGGGCTATCATCATGAAACGTTCAGATCACTTACAACTCAATAGATTCTACCTTCCTGTAACGTTTCAGCCTGATTGGACCTTGTTTTCACACAAATGAACCCAGAATGATGTGAAATTGTGCTTCGTGCAACATAATTCTGGGTGCCATTTACAAACCATAAGTGCTAATGACTCCATTCCTTTTTGTGGTTGTAGGGGCTTTTGATTGGAGTACACTAAAACAAACCTGATCTCTCTAGGACATTCAGAAGCCAAGTTATAAGCCCACAAAGGTGTAACTGGACTACTTCTTTAAAGTGACACCAGGCCCGGTGACCTTTGGGAAATGGTTTTACCCCCTATAGGAATGTGTGATCATCTTGAAACGTTCAGATCACTTACAACTCAATAGATTCTACCTTCTTGTAGCGTTTCAGCCTGATTGGACCTTGTTTTCACACAAATGAACCCAGAATGATGTGAAATTGTGCTTCGTGCAACATAATTCTGGGTGCCATTTACAAACCATAAGTGCTAATGACTCCATTCCTTTTTGTGGTTGTAGTGGCTGTTGATTGGAGTACATTAAAACAAACCTGATCTCTCTAGGACATTCAGAAGACAAGTTATTAGCCCACAAATGTGTAACTGGACTACTTCTTTAAATTGACACCAGATCCGGTGACCTTTGGGACATGGTTTGACCCCCTTAGGAAAGTGCTATCATCATGAAACGTTCAGATCACTTACAACTCAATAGATTCTACCTTCCTGTAACGTTTCAGCCTGATTGGACCTTGTTTTCACACAAATGAACCCAGAATGATGTGAAATTGTGCATCGTGCATCATAATTCTGGGTGCCATTTAAAAACCATAAGTGCTAATGACTCCATTCCTTTTTGGGGTAATGGGGGCTGTTAATTGGAGTACGCTAAAACAAACCTGATCTCTCTAGGAGATTCAGAAGCCAAGTTATAAGCCCACAAATGTGTAACTGGACTACTTCTTTAAATTGACACCAGATCCGGTGACCTTTGGGACATGGTTTGACCCCCTTAGGAAAGTGCTATCATCATGAAACGTTCAGATCACTTACAACTCAATAGATTCTACCTTCCTGTAACGTTTCAGCCTGATTGGACCTTGTTTTCACACAAATGAACCCAGAATGATGTGAAATTGTGCTTCGTGCAACATAATTCTGGGTGCCATTTACAAACCATAAGTGCTAATGACTTCATTCCTTTTTGTGGTTGTAGGGGCTTTTGATTGGAGTACACTAAAACAAACCTAACCTCTCTAGGACATTCAGAAGCCAAGTTATAAGCCCACAAATGTGTAACTGGACTACTTCTTTAAAGTGACACCAGGCCCGGTGACCTTTGGGACATGGTTTTACCCCCTATAGGAATGTGCGATCATCTTGAAACGTTCAGATCACTTACAACTCAATAGATTCTACCTTCTTGTAGCGTTTCAGCCTGATTGGACCTTGTTTTCACACAAATGGACCCAGAATGATGTGAAATTGTGCTTCGTGCAACATAATTCTGGGTGCCATTTACAAACCATAAGTGCTAATGACTCCATTCCTTTTTGTGGTTGTAGGGGCTGTTGATTGGAGTACATTAAAACAAACCTGATCTCTATAGGACATTCAGAAGCCAAGTTATAAGCCCACAAATGTGTAACTGGACTACTTCTTTAAATTGACACCAGATCCGGTGACCTTTGGGACATGGTTTGACCCCCTTAGGAAAGTGCTATCATCATGAAACGTTCAGATCACTTACAACTCAATAGATTCTACCTTCCTGTAACGTTTCAGCCTGATTGGACCTTGTTTTCACACAAATGAACCCAGAATGATGTGAAATTGTGCTTCGTGCAACATAATTCTGGGTGCCATTTACAAACCATAAGTGCTAATGACTCCATTCCTTTTTGTGGTTGTAGGGGCTGTTGATTGGAGTACACTAAAACAAACCTAACCTCTCTAGGACATTCAGAAGCCAAGTTATAAGCCCACAAATGTGTAACTGGACTACTTCTTTAAAGTCACACCAGATCCGGTGACCTTTGGGACATGGTTTGACCCCCTTAGGAAAGCGCTATCATCATGAAACGTTCAGATCACTTACAACTCAATAGATTCTACCTTCCTGTAACGTTTCAGCCTGATTGGACCTTGTTTTCACACAAATGAACCCAGAATGATGTGAAATTGTGCTTCGTGCAACATAATTCTGGGTGCCATTTAAAAACCATAAGTGCTAATGACTCCATTCCTTTTTGTTGTTGTAGGGGCTGTTGATTGGAGTATACTAAAACAAACCTGATCTCTCTAGGACATTCAGAGGCCAAGTTATAAGCCCACAAAGGTGTAACTGGACTACTTCTTTAAATTGACACCAGATCCGGTGACCTTTGGGACATGGTTTGACCCCCTTAGGAAAGTGCTATCATCATGAAACGTTCAGATCACTTACAACTCAATAGATTCTACCTTCTTGTAACGTTTCAGCCTGATTGGACCTTGTTTTCACACAAATGGACCCAGATTGATGTGAAATTGTGCTTCGTGCAACATAATTCTGGGTGCCATTTACAAACCATAAGTGCTAATGACTCCATTCATTTTTGTGGTTGTAGGGGCTGTTGGTTGGAGTACATTAAAACAAACCTGATCTCTCTAGGACATTCAGAAGCCAAGTTATAAGCCCACAAATGTGTAACTGGACTACTTCTTTAAATTGACATCAGATCCGGTGACCTTTGGGACATGGTTTGACCCCCTTAGGAAAGTGCTATCATCATGAAACATTCAGATCATTTACAACTCAATAGATTCTACCTTCCTGTAACGTTTCAGCCTGATTGGACCATGTTTTCACACAAATGAACCCAGAATGATGTGAAATTGTGCTTCGTGCAACATAATTATGGGTGCCATTTACAAACCATAAGTGCTAATGACTCCATTCCTTTTCGTGGTTGTAGGGGCTGTTGATTGGAGAACACTAAAACAAACCTAACCTCTCTAGGACATTCAGAAGCCAAGTTATAAGCCCACAAAGGTGTTACTGGACCACTTCTTTAAAGTGACACCAGGCCCGGTGACCTTCGGGACATGGTATTACCCCCTATAGGAATGAGCGATCATCTTGAAACGTTCAGATCACTTACAACTCAATAGATTCTACCTTCTTGTAGCGTTTCAGCCTGATTGGACCTTGTTTTCACACAAATGGACCCAGAATGATGTGAAATTGTGCTTCGTGCAACATAATTCTGGGTGCCATTTACAAACCATAAGTGCTAATGACTCCATTCCTTTTTGTGGTTGTAGGGGCTGTTGATTGGAGTACACTAAAACAAACCTGACCTCTCTAGGACATTCAGAAGCCAAGTTATAAGCCCACAAATGGGTAACTGGACTACTTCTTTAAAGTGACACCAGATCCGGTGACCTTTGGGACATGGTTTGACCCCCTTAGGAAAGTGCTATCATCATGAAACGTTCAGATCACTTACAACTCAATAGATTCTACCTTCCTGTAACGTTTCGGCCTGAATGGACCTTGTTTTCACACAAATGAACCCAGAATGATGTGAAATTGTGCTTCGTGCAACATAATTCTGGGTGCCATTTACAAACCATAAGTGCTAATGACTCCATTCCTTTTTGTGGTTTTAGGGGCTGTTGATTGGAGTACACTAAAACAAACCTAACCTCTCTAGGACATTCAGAAGCCAAGTTATAAGCCCAAAAAGGTGTAACTGGACTACTACTTTAAAGTGACACCAGGCCCGGTGACCTTTGGGACATGGTTTTACCCCCTATAGGAATGTGCGATCATCTTGAAACGTTCAGATCACTTACAACTCAATAGATTCTACCTTCTTGTAGCGTTTCAGCCTGATTGGACCTTGTTTTCACACAAATGGACCCAGAATGATGTGAAATTGTGCTTCGTGCAACATATTTCTGGGTGCCATTTACAAACCATAAGTGCTAATGACTCCATTCCTTTTTGTGGTTGTAGGGGCTGTTGATTGGAGTACACTAAAACAAACCTGATCTCTCTAGGACATTCAGAAGCCAAGTTATAAGCCCACAAATGTGTAACTGGACTACTTCTTTAAATTGACACCAGATCCGGTGACCTTTGGGACATGGTTTGACCCCCTTAGGAAATGGCTATCATCATGAAACGTTCAGATCACTTACAACTCAATAGATTATACCTTCCTGTAACGTTTCAGCCTGATTGGACCTTGTTTTCACACAAATGATCCCAGAATGATGTGAAATTGTGCTTCGTGCAACATAATTCTGGGTGCCATTTAAAAACCATAAGTGCTAATGACTCCATTCCTTTTTGGGGTAATGGGGGCTGTTAATTGGAGTACGCTAAAACAAACCTGATCTCTCTAGGACATTCAGAAGCCAAGTTATAAGCCCACAAATGTGTAACTGGACTACTTCTTTAAATTGACACCAGATCCGGTGACCTTTGGGACATGGTTTGACCCCCTTAGGAAAATTCTATCATCATGAAATGTTCAGATCTCTTACAACTCAGTAGATTCTACCTTCCTGTAATGTTTCAGCCTGATTGGACCTTGTTTTCACTTAAATGAACCCAGAATGATGTGAAATTGTGCTTCGTGCAACATAATTCTGGGTGCCATTTAAAAACCATAAGTGCTAATGACTCCATTCCTTTTTGTTGTTGTAGGGGCTGTTGATTGGAGTATACTAAAACAAACCTGATCTCTCTAGGACATTCAGAGGCCAAGTTATAAGCCCACAAAGGTGTAACTGGACTACTTCTTTAAATTGACACCAGATCCGGTGACCTTTGGGACATGGTTTGACCCCCTTAGGAAAGCGCTATCATCATGAAACGTTCAGATCACTTACAACTCAATAGATTCTACCTTCTTGTAACGTTTCAGCCTGATTGGACCTTGTTTTCACACAAATGGACCCAGATTGATGTGAAATTGTGCTTTGTGCAACATAATTCTGGGTGCCATTTACAAACCATAAGTGCTAATGACTCCATTCATTTTTGTGGTTGTAGGGGCTGTTGGTTGGAGTACATTAAAACAAACCTGATCTCTCTAGGACATTCAGAAGCCAAGTTATAAGCCCACAAATGTGTAACTGGACTACTTCTTTAAATTGACATCAGATCCGGTGACCTTTGGGACATGGTTTGACCCCCTTAGGAAAGTGCTATCATCATGAAACGTTCAGATCATTTACAACTCAATAGATTCTACCTTCCTGTAACGTTTCAGCCTGATTGGACCATGTTTTCACACAAATGAACCCAGAATGATGTGAAATTGTGCTTCGTGCAACATAATTCTGGGTGCCATTTACAAACCATAAGTGCTAATGACTCCATTCCTTTTCGTGGTTGTAGGGGCTGTTGATTGGAGAACACTAAAACAAACCTAACCTCTCTAGGACATTCAGAAGCCAAGTTATAAGCCCACAAAGGTGTTACTGGACCACTTCTTTAAAGTGACACCAGGCCCGGTGACCTTCGGGACATGGTATTACCCCCTATAGGAATGAGCGATCATCTTGAAACATTCAGATCACTTACAACTCAATAGATTCTACCTTCTTGTAGCGTTTCAGCCTGATTGGACCTTGTTTTCACACAAATGGACCCAGAATGATGTGAAATTGTGCTTCGTGCAACATAATTCTGGGTGCCATTTACAAACCATAAGTGCTAATGACTCCATTCCTTTTTGTGGTTGTAGGGGCTGTTGATTGGAGTACACTAAAACAAACCTGACCTCTCTAGGACATTCAGAAGCCAAGTTATAAGCCCACAAATGGGTAACTGGACTACTTCTTTAAAGTGACACCAGATCCGGTGACCTTTGGGACATGGTTTGACCCCCTTAGGAAAGTGCTATCATCATGAAACGTTCAGATCACTTACAACTCAATAGATTCTACCTTCCTGTAACGTTTCGGCCTGAATGGACCTTGTTTTCACACAAATGAACCCAGAATGATGTGAAATTGTGCTTCGTGCAACATAATTCTGGGTGCCATTTACAAACCATAAGTGCTAATGACTCCATTCCTTTTTGTGGTTTTAGGGGCTGTTGATTGGAGTACACTAAAACAAACCTAACCTCTCTAGGACATTCAGAAGCCAAGTTATAAGCCCAAAAAGGTGTAACTGGACTACTACTTTAAAGTGACACCAGGCCCGGTGACCTTTGGGACATGGTTTTACCCCCTATAGGAATGTGCGATCATCTTGAAACGTTCAGATCACTTACAACTCAATAGATTCTACCTTCTTGTAGCGTTTCAGCCTGATTGGACCTTGTTTTCACACAAATGGACCCAGAATGATGTGAAATTGTGCTTCGTGCAACATATTTCTGGGTGCCATTTACAAACCATAAGTGCTAATGACTCCATTCCTTTTTGTGGTTGTAGGGGCTGTTGATTGGAGTACACTAAAACAAACCTGATCTCTCTAGGACATTCAGAAGCCAAGTTATAAGCCCACAAATGTGTAACTGGACTACTTCTTTAAATTGACACCAGATCCGGTGACCTTTGGGACATGGTTTGACCCCCTTAGGAAATGGCTATCATCATGAAACGTTCAGATCACTTACAACTCAATAGATTATACCTTCCTGTAACGTTTCAGCCTGATTGGACCTTGTTTTCACACAAATGAACCCAGAATGATGTGAAATTGTGCTTCGTGCAACATAATTCTGGGTGCCATTTAAAAACCATAAGTGCTAATGACTCCATTCCTTTTTGGGGTAATGGGGGCTGTTAATTGGAGTACGCTAAAACAAACCTGATCTCTCTAGGACATTCAGAAGCCAAGTTATAAGCCCACAAATGTGTAACTGGACTACTTCTTTAAATTGACACCAGATCCGGTGACCTTTGGGACATGGTTTGACCCCCTTAGGAAAATGCTATCATCATGAAACGTTCAGATCACTTACAACTCAATAGATTATACCTTCCTGTAACGTTTCAGCCTGATTGGACCTTGTTTTCACACAAATGAACCCAGAATGATGTGAAATTGTGCTTCGTGCAACATAATTCTGGGTGCCATTTAAAAACCATAAGTGCTAATGACTCCATTCCGTTTTGGGGTAATGGGGGCTGTTAATTGGAGTACGCTAAAACAAACCTGATCTCTCTAGGACATTCAGAAGCCAAGTTATAAGCCCACAAATGTGTAACTGGACTACTTCTTTAAATTGACACCAGATCCGGTGACCTTTGGGACATGGTTTGACCCCCTTAGGAAAATTCTATCATCATGAAATGTTCAGATCTCTTACAACTCAGTAGATTCTACCTTCCTGTAATGTTTCAGCCTGATTGGACCTTGTTTTCACTTAAATGAACCCAGAATGATATGAAATTGTGCTTCGTGCAACATAATTCTGGGTGCCATTTAAAAACCATAAGTGCTAATGACTCCATTACTTTTTGTTGTTGTAGGGGCTGTTGATTGGAGTATACTAAAACAAACCTGATCTCTCTAGGACATTCAGAGGCCAAGTTATAAGCCCACAAAGGTGTAACTGGACTACTTCTTTAAATTGACACCAGATCCGGTGACCTTTGGGACATGGTTTGACCCCCTTAGGAAAGTGCTATCATCATGAAACGTTCAGATCACTTACAACTCAATAGATTCTACCTTCTTGTAACGTTTCAGCCTGATTGGACCTTGTTTTCACACAAATGGACCCAGATTGATGTGAAATTGTGCTTTGTGCAACATAATTCTGGGTGCCATTTACAAACCATAAGTGCTAATGACTCCATTCATTTTTGTGGTTGTAGGGGCTGTTGGTTGGAGTACATTAAAACAAACCTGATCTCTCTAGGACATTCAGAAGCCAAGTTATAAGCCCACAAATGTGTAACTGGACTACTTCTTTAAATTGACATCAGATCCGGTGACCTTTGGGACATGGTTTGACCCCCTTAGGAAAGTGCTATCATCATGAAACGTTCAGATCATTTACAACTCAATAGATTCTACCTTCCTGTAACGTTTCAGCCTGATTGGACCATGTTTTCACACAAATGAACCCAGAATGATGTGAAATTGTGCTTCGTGCAACATAATTCTGGGTGCCATTTACAAACCATAAGTGCTAATGACTCCATTCCTTTTCGTGGTTGTAGGGGCTGTTGATTGGAGAACACTAAAACAAACCTAACCTCTCTAGGACATTCAGAAGCCAAGTTATAAGCCCACAAAGGTGTTACTGGACCACTTCTTTAAAGTGACACCAGGCCCGGTGACCTTCGGGACATGGTATTACCCCCTATAGGAATGAGCGATCATCTTGAAACGTTCAGATCACTTACAACTCAATAGAATGTACCTTCTTGTAGCGTTTCAGCCTGATTGGACCTTGTTTTCACACAAATGGACCCAGAATGATGTGAAATTGTGCTTCGTGCAACATAATTCTGGGTGCCATTTAAAAACCATAAGTGCTAATGACTCCATTCCTTTTTGTTGTTGTAGGGGCTGTTGATTGGAGTATACTAAAACAAACCTGATCTCTCTAGGACATTCAGAGGCCAAGTTATAAGCCCACAAAGGTGTAACTGGACTACTTCTTTAAATTGACACCAGATCCGGTGACCTTTGGGACATGGTTTGACCCCCTTAGGAAAGTGCTATCATCATGAAACGTTCAGATCACTTACAACTCAAAAGATTCTACCTTCTTGTAACGTTTCAGCCTGATTGGACCTTGTTTTCACACAAATGGACCCAGATTGATGTGAAATTGTGCTTTGTGCAACATAATTCTGGGTGCCATTTACAAACCATAAGTGCTAATGACTCCATTCATTTTTGTGGTTGTAGGGGCTGTTGGTTGGAGTACATTAAAACAAACCTGATCTCTCTAGGACATTCAGAAGCCAAGTTATAAGCCCACAAATGTGTAACTGGACTACTTCTTTAAATTGACATCAGATCCGGTGACCTTTGGGACATGGTTTGACCCCCTTAGGAAAGTGCTATCATCATGAAACGTTCAGATCATTTACAACTCAATAGATTCTACCTTCCTGTAACGTTTCAGCCTGATTGGACCATGTTTTCACACAAATGAACCCAGAATGATGTGAAATTGTGCTTCGTGCAACATAATTCTGGGTGCCATTTACAAACCATAAGTGCTAATGACTCCATTCCTTTTCGTGGTTGTAGGGGCTGTTGATTGGAGAACACTAAAACAAACCTAACCTCTCTAGGACATTCAGAAGCCAAGTTATAAGCCCACAAAGGTGTTACTGGACCACTTCTTTAAAGTGACACCAGGCCCGGTGACCTTCGGGACATGGTATTACCCCCTATAGGAATGAGCGATCATCTTGAAACGTTCAGATCACTTACAACTCAATAGATTCTACCTTCTTGTAGCGTTTCAGCCTGATTGGACCTTGTTTTCACACAAATGGACCCAGAATGATGTGAAATTGTGCTTCGTGCAACATAATTCTGGGTGCCATTTACAAACCATAAGTGCTAATGACTCCATTCCTTTTTGTGGTTGTAGGGGCTGTTGATTGGAGTACACTAAAACAAACCTGACCTCTCTAGGACATTCAGAAGCCAAGTTATAAGCCCACAAATGGGTAACTGGACTACTTCTTTAAAGTGACACCAGATCCGGTGACCTTTGGGACATGGTTTGACCCCCTTAGGAAAGTGCTATCATCATGAAACGTTCAGATCACTTACAACTCAATAGATTCTACCTTCCTGTAACGTTTCGGCCTGAATGGACCTTGTTTTCACACAAATGAACCCAGAATGATGTGAAATTGTGCTTCGTGCAACATAATTCTGGGTGCCATTTACAAACCATAAGTGCTAATGACTCCATTCCTTTTTGTGGTTTTAGGGGCTGTTGATTGGAGTACACTAAAACAAACCTAACCTCTCTAGGACATTCAGAAGCCAAGTTATAAGCCCAAAAAGGTGTAACTGGACTACTACTTTAAAGTGACACCAGGCCCGGTGACCTTTGGGACATGGTTTTACCCCCTATAGGAATGTGCGATCATCTTTAAACGTTCAGATCACTTACAACTCAATAGATTCTACCTTCTTGTAGCGTTTCAGCCTGATTGGACCTTGTTTTCACACAAATGGACCCAGAATGATGTGAAATTGTGCTTCGTGCAACATATTTCTGGGTGCCATTTACAAACCATAAGTGCTAATGACTCCATTCCTTTTTGTGGTTGTAGGGGCTGTTGATTGGAGTACACTAAAACAAACCTGATCTCTCTAGGACATTCAGAAGCCAAGTTATAAGCCCACAAATGTGTAACTGGACTACTTCTTTAAATTGACACCAGATCCGGTGACCTTTGGGACATGGTTTGACCCCCTTAGGAAATGGCTATCATCATGAAACGTTCAGATCCCTTACAACTCAATAGATTATACCTTCCTGTAACGTTTCAGCCTGATTGGACCTTGTTTTCACACAAATGAACCCAGAATGATGTGAAATTGTGCTTCGTGCAACATAATTCTGGGTGCCATTTAAAAACCATAAGTGCTAATGACTCCATTCCTTTTTGGGGTAATGGGTGCTGTTAATTGGAGTACGCTAAAACAAACCTGATCTCTCTAGGACATTCAGAAGCCAAGTTATAAGCCCACAAATGTGTAACTGGACTACTTCTTTAAATTGACACCAGATCCGGTGACCTTTGGGACATGGTTTGACCCCCTTAGGAAAATGCTATCATCATGAAACGTTCAGATCTCTTACAACTCAGTAGATTCTACCTTCCTGTAATGTTTCAGCCTGATTGGACCTTGTTTTCACTTAAATGAACCCAGAATGATGTGAAATTGTGCTTTGTGCAACATAATTCTGGGTGCCATTTACAAACCATAAGTGCTAATGACTCCATTCCTTTTTGTGGTTGTAGGGGCTGTAGATTGGAGTACATTAAAACAAACCTGATCTCTCTAGGAAATTCAGAAGCCAAGTTATAAGCCCACAAATGTGTAACTGGACTACTTCTTTAAATTGACACCAGATCCGGTGACCTATGGGACATGGTTTGACCCCCTTAGGAAAGTGCTATCATCATGAAACGTTCAGATCACTTACAACTCAATAGATTCTACCTTCCTGTAACGTTTCAGCCTGATTTGACCTTGTTTTCACACAAATAGACCAAGAATGATGTGAAATTGTGCTTCGTGCAACATAATTCTGGGTGCCATTTACAAACCATAAGTGCTAATGACTCCATTCCTTTTTGTGGTTGTAGGGGCTGTTGATTGGAGTACATTAAAACAAACCTGATCTCTCTAGGACATTCAGAAGCCAAGTTATTAGCCCACAAATGTGTAACTGGACTACTTCTTTAAATTGACACCAGATCCGGTGACCTTTGGGACATGGTTTGACCCCCTTAGGAACATGCTATCATCATGAAACGTTCAGATCACTTACAACTCAATAGATTCTACCTTCCTGTAACGTTTCAGCCTGATTTGACCTTGTTTTCACACAAATGGACCCAGAATGATGTGAAATTGTGCTTCGTGCAACATAATTCTGGGTGCCATTTACAAACCATAAGTGCTAATGACTCCATTCCTTTTTGTGGTTGTAGGGGCTGTTGATTGGAGTACATTAAAACAAACCTGATCTCTCTAGGACATTCAGAAGCCAAGTTATAAGCCCAAAAATGTGTAACTGGACTACTTCTTTAAATTGACACCAGATCCGGTGACCTTTGGGACATGGTTTGACCCCCTTAGGAAAGTGCTATCATCATGAAACGTGCAGATCACTTACAACTCAATAGATTCTACCTTCCTGTAACGTTTCAGCCTGATTGGACCTTGTTTTCACACAAATGAACCCAGAATGATTTGAAATTGTGCTTCGTGCAACATAATTCTGGGTACCATTTACAAACCATAAGTGCTAATGACTCCATTCCTTTTTGTGGTTGTACGGGCTGTTGATTGGAGTACACTAAAACAAACCTGCTCTCTCTAGGACATTCA
This sequence comes from Nothobranchius furzeri, assembly GCF_043380555.1. Lineage (NCBI taxonomy): Eukaryota > Metazoa > Chordata > Actinopteri > Cyprinodontiformes > Nothobranchiidae > Nothobranchius > Nothobranchius furzeri. The sequence goes on from NC_091742.1 coordinate 40,580,856, forward strand.
GAAGCCAAGTTATAAGCCAACAAATGTGTAACTGGACTACTTCTTTAAATTGACACCAGATCCGGTGACCTTTGGGACATGGTTTGACCCACTTAGGAAGTGCTATCATCATGAAACGTGCAGATCACTTACAACTCAATAGATTCTACCTTCCTGTAACGTTTCAGCCTGATTGGACCTTGTTTTCACACAAATGAACCCAGAATGATGTGAAATTGTGCTTCGTGCAACATAATTCTGGGTGCCATTTACAAACCTTAAGTGCTAATCACTCCATTCCTTTTTGTGGTTGTAGGGGCTTTTGATTGGAGTACACTAAAACAAACCTGATCTCTCTAGGACATTCAGAAGCCAAGCTATAAGCCCACAAAGGTGTAACTGGACTACTTCTTTAAAGTGACACCAGGCCCGGTGACCTTTGGGAAATGGTTTTACCCCCTATAGGAATGTGCGATCATCTTGAAACGTTCAGATCACTTACACTCAAGAGATTCTACCTTCTTGTAGCGTTTCAGCCTGATTGGACCTTGTTTTCACACAAATGGAACCATAATGATGTGAAATTGTGCTTCGTGCAACATAATTCTGGGTGCCATTTACAAACCATAAGTGCTAATGACTCCATTCCTTTTTGTGTTTAGAGGGGCTCTTGATTGGAGTACATTAAAACAAACCTGATCTCTCTAGGACATTCAGAAGCCAAGTTATAAGCCCACAAATGTGAAACTGGACTACTTCTTTAAATTGACACCAGATCCGGTGACCTTTGGGACATGGTTTGACCCCCTTAGGAAAGTGCTATCATCATTAAACGTTCAGATGACTTACAACTCAATAGATTCTACCTTCTTGTAACGTTTCAGCCTGATTGGACCTTGTTTTCACACAAATGAACCCAGAATGATGTGAAATTGTGCTTCGTGCAACATAATTCTGGGTGCCATTTACAAACCATAAGTGCTAATGACTCCATTCCTTTTTGTGGTTGTAGGGGCTGTTGATTGGAGTACATTAAAACAAACCTGATCTCTATAGGACATTCAGAAGCCAAGTTATAAGCCCACAAATGTGTAACTGGACTACTTCTTTAAATTGACACCAGATCCGGTGACATTTGGGACATGGTTTGACCCCCTTAGGAAAGTGCTATCATCATGGAACGTTCAGATACCTTACAACTCAATAGATTCTACCTTCCTGTAACGTTTCAGCCTGATTGGACCTTGTTTTCACACAAATGAACCAGAATGATGTGAAATTGTGCTTCGTGCAACATAATTCTGGGTGCCATTTACAAACCATAAGTGCTAATGACTCCATTCCTTTTTGTGGTTGTAGGGGCTGTTGATTGGAGTACACTAAAACAAACCTAACCTCTCTAGGACATTCAGAAGCCAAGTTATAAGCCCACAAAGGTGTTACTGGACTACTTCTTTAAAGTGACACCAGGCCCGGTGACCTTCGGGACATGGTATTACCCCCTATAGGAATGAGCGATCATCTTGAAACGTTCAGATCACTTACAACTCAATAGATTCTACCTTCTTGTAGCGTTTCAGCCTGATTGGACCTTGTTTTCACACAAATGGACCCAGAATGATGTGAAATTGTGCTTCGTGCAACATAATTCTGGGTGCCATTTACAAACCATAAGTGCTAATGACTCCATGCCTTTTTGTGGTTGTAGGGGCTGTTGATTGGAGTATACTAAAACAAACCTGATCTCTCTAGGACATTCAGAGGCCAGGTTATAAGCCCACAAATGTGTAACTGGACTCCCTCTTTAAAGTGACACCAGATCCGGTGACCTTTGGGACATGATTGGACCCCCTTAGGAAAGCGCTATCATCATGAAACATTCAGATCACTTACAACTCAATAGATTCTACCTTCCTGTAACGTTTCAGCCTGATTGGACCTTGTTTTCACACAAATGAACCCAGAATGATGTGAAATTGTGCTTCGTGCAACATAATTCTGGGTGCCATTTAAAAACCATAAGTGCTAATGACTCCATTCCTTTTTGTGGTTGTAGGGGCTGTTGATTGGAGTATACTAAAACAAACCTGATCTCTCTAGGACATTCAGAGGCCAGGTTATAAGCCCACAAAGGTGTAACTGGACCACTTCTTTAAATTGACACCAGGCCCGGTGACCTTTGGGACATGGTTTGACCCCCTTAGGAAAGTGCTATCATCATGAAACGTTCAGATCACTTACAACTCAATAGATTCTACCTTCTTGTAACGTTTCAGCCTGATTGGACCTTGTTTTCACACAAATGGACCCAGATTGATGTGAAATTGTGCTTCGTGCAACATAATTCTGGGTGCCATTTACAAACCATAAGTGCTAATGACTCCATTCATTTTTGTGGTTGTAGGGGCTGTTGGTTGGAGTACATTAAAACAAACCTGATCTCTCTAGGACATTCAGAAGCCAAGTTATAAAGCCCACAAATGTGTAACTGGACTACTTCTTTAAATTGACACCAGATCCGGTGACCTTTGGGACATGGTTTGACCCCCTTAGGAAAGTGTTATCATCATGAAACGTTCAGATCACTTACAACTCAATAGATTCTACCTTCCAGTAACGTTTCAGCCTGATTGGACCATGTTTTCACACAAATGAACCCAGAATGATGTGAAATTGTGCTTCGTGCAACATAATTCTGGGTGCCATTTACAAACCATAAGTGCTAATGACTCCATTCCTTTTTGTGGTTGTAGGGGCTGTTGATTGGAGTACATTAAAACAAATCTGATCTCTCTAGGAAATTCAGAAGCCAAGTTATAAGCCCACAAATGTGTAACTGGACTACTTCTTTAAATTGACACCAGATCCGGTGACCTTTGGGACATGGTTTGACCCCCTTAGGAAAGTGCTATCATCATGAAACGTTCAGATGACTTACAACTCAATAGATTCTACCTTCTTGTAACGTTTCAGCCTGATTGGACCTTGTTTTCACACAAATGAACCCAGAATAATGTGAAATTGTGCTTCGTGCAACATAATTCTGGGTGCCATTTACAAACCATAAGTGCTAATGACTCCATTCCTTTTTGTGGTTGTAGGGGCTGTTGATTGGAGTACATTAAAACAAACCTGATCTCTATAGGACATTCAGAAGCCAAGTTATAAGCCCACAAATGTGTAACTGGACTACTTCTTTAAATTGACACCAGATCCGGTGACATTTGGGACATGGTTTGACCCCCTTAGGAAAGTGCTATCATCATGGAACATTCAGATACCTTACAACTCAATAGATTCTACCTTCCTGTAACGTTTCAGCCTGATTGGACCTTGTTTTCACACAAATGAACCCAGAATGATGTGAAATTGTGCTTCGTGCAACATAATTCTGGGTGCCATTTACAAACCATAAGTGCTAATGACTCCATTCCTTTTTGTGGTTGTAGGGGCTGTTGATTGGAGTACACTAAAACAAACCTAACCTCTCTAGGACATTCAGAAGCCAAGTTATAAGCCCACAAAGGTGTTAATGGACTACTTCTTTAAAGTGACACCAGGCCCGGTGACCTTCGGGACATGGTATTACCCCCTATAGGAATGAGCGATCATCTTGAAACGTTCAGATCACTTACAACTCAATAGATTCTACCTTCTTGTAGCGTTTCAGCCTGATTGGACCTTGTTTTCACACAAATGGACCCAGAATGATGTGAAATTGTGCTTCGTTTAACATAATTCTGGGTGCCATTTACAAACCATAAGTGCTAATGACTCCATTCCTTTTTGTGGTTGTAGGGGCTGTTGAATGGAGTACACTAAAACAAACCTGACCTCTCTAGGACATTCAGAAGCCAAGTTATAAGCCCACAAATGTGTAACTGGACTCCCTCTTTAAAGTGACACCAGATCCAGTGACCTTTGGGACATGATTGGACCCCCTTAGGAAAGCGCTATCATCATGAAACATTCAGATCACTTACAACTCAATAGATTCTACCTTCCTGTAACGTTTCAGCCTTATTGGACCTTGTTTTCACACAAATGAACCCAGAATGATGTGAAATTGTGCTTCGTGCAACATAATTCTGGGTGCCATTTAAAAACCATAAGTGCTAATGACTCCATTCCTTTTTGTGGTTGTAGGGGCTGTTGATTGGAGTATACTAAAACAAACCTGATCTCTCTAGGACATTCAGAGGCCAAGTTATAAGCCCTCAAAGGTGTAACTGGACCACTTCTTTAAATTGACACCAGGCCTGGTGACCTTTGGGACATGGTTTGACCCCCTTAGGAAAGTGCTATCATCATGAAACGTTCAGATCACTTACAACTCAATAGATTCTACCTTCTTTAACGTTTCAGCCTGATTGGACCTTGTTTTCACACAAATGGACCCAGATTGATGTGAAATTGTGCTTCGTGCAACATAATTCTGGGTGCCATTTACAAACCATAAGTGCTAATGACTCCATTCATTTTTGTGGTTGTAGGGGCTGTTGGTTGGAGTACATTAAAACAAACCTGATCTCTCTAGGACATTCAGAAGCCAAGTTATAAGCCCACAAATGTGTAACTGGACTACTTCTTTAAATTGACACCAGATCCGGTGACCTTTGGGACATGGTTTGACCCCCTTAGGAAAGTGCTATCATCATGAAACGTTCAGATCACTTACAACTCAATAGATTCTACCTTCCTGTAACGTTTCAGCCTGATTTGACCTTGTTTTCACACAAATAGACCAAGAATGATGTGAAATTGTGCTTCGTGCAACATAATTCTGGGTGCCATTTACAAACCATAAGTGCTAATGACTCCATTCCTTTTTGTGGTTGTAGGGGCTGTTGATTGGAGTACATTAAAACAAACCTGATCTCTCTAGGACATTCAGAAGCCAAGTTATAAGCCCACAAATGTGTAACTGGACTACTTCTTTAAATTGACACCAGATCCGGTGACCTTTGGGACATGGTTTGACCCCCTTAGGAAAGTGCTATCATCATGAAACGTTCAGCTCACTTACAACTCAATAGATTCTACCTTCCTGTAACGTTTCAGCCTGATTGGACCTTGTTTTCACACAAATGAACCCAGAATGATGTGAAATTGTGCTTCGTGCAACATAATTCTGGGTACCATTTACAAACCATAAGTGCTAATGACTCCATTCCTTTTTGTGGTTGTACGGGCTGTTGATTGGAGTACACTAAAACAAACCTGATCTCTCTAGGACATTCAGAAGCCAAGTTATAAGCCCACAAATGTGTAACTGGACTACTTCTTTAAATTGACACCAGATCCAGTGACCTTTGGGACATGGTTTGACCCCCTTAGGAAAGTGCCATCATCATGAAACGTTCAGATCACTTACAACTCAATAGATTCTTCCGTCCTGTAACGTTTCAGCCTGATTGGACCATGTTTTCACACAAATGGACCCAGAATGATGTGAAATTGTGCTTCGTGCAACATAATTCTGGGTGCCATTTAAAAACCATAAGTGCTAATGACTCCATTCCTTTCTCAGGTTGTAGGGGCTGTTGATTGGAGTACACTAAAACAAACCTGATCTCTCTAGGACATTCAGAAACCAAGTTATAAGCCCTCAAAGGTGTAATTGGACTACTTCTTTAAAGTGACACCAGGCCCGGTGACCTTTGGGACATGGTTTGACCCCCTATAGGAATGTGCGATCATCATGAAACGTTCAGATCACTTACAACTCAATAGATTCCACCTTCTTGTAACGTTTCAGCCTGATTGGACCTTGTTTTTACACAAATGGACCCAGAATGATGTGAAATTGTTCTTCGTGCAACATAATTCTGGGTGCCATTTACAAACCATAAGTGCTAATGACTCCATTCCTTTTTGTGGTTGTAGGGGCTGTTGGTTGGAGTACATTAAAACAAACCTGATCTCTCTAGGACATTCAGAAGCCAAGTTATAAGCCCACAAATGTGTAACTGGACTACTTCTTTAAATTGACACCAGATCCGGTGACCTTTGGGATATGGTTTGACCCCCTTAGGAATGTGCGATCATCATGAAACGTTCAGATCACTTACAACTCAATAGATTCTACCTTCCTGTAACGTTTCAGCCTGATTGGACCTTGTTTTCACACAAATGAACCCAGAATGATGTGAAATTGTGCTTCGTGCAACATAATTCTGGGTGCCATTTAAAGCCCATAAGTGCTAATGACTCCATTCCTTTTTGAGGAGAACAGGTAGAATAGCTGAATAGCAACTTCTAATGCAGACTCAATACAGAGTCTTTGATTTCTGAGTGAATTAGCTTAAGAAAGCGCATCGACAAAACGCTTTACCATCAACGTGTACCGAGGACAACTCTGGACCGGTTCCGTTCGACACCTACGTCTTCCCTGTCAGCCGTTGAGTGTCATCTGGATGAACCACAACATCCTCCACGGCCTGGATCCGAAAGAGGGTCCACAAGAGTTCGGTGAGACAGAACACGGTGTTTAGCGTTTGGATGCATCTTTTCCAACTAAACCTAAGTTTATTCAAACCCTCACTTTTCACTCAGACACCTGTTTCTTCCTGAAGCAAAATCAGATGCACACACGCATTCATCTCACCTCATGTTCAATTATCACGACACTTTACACACACACGCATCCATAACCACATCCTATTACTCTCAATCTTCATTCACCGACAGAAGGTCTATTTGAGCAAGAACAGCATATCAACTGTTAAAGATTGTCCCACAAAGTTACCAATGTTGATTGTATTTCCTGTTTGTCAATTTTCAAAATCATTAGTTTAATTTGAAGAATTAAAACTTTTAATCGTCAAACTGGTTTCCTCATTGAACTGAAACACAGACACTCAGATATTATCGGCAGTTTATCGATGAAAACAACCTTTGAGTCTTCTTAACAATAAAACTGAGTAAAGACCGTTTCTCATTACAATATGACCAGCCAGCCAGTTTTACAATATGGCTGAGCAACCAAGTTTTTCTTTACATGGACCCGGAACGATGTGAAATTGTTCTTTTTGCGACATAAATCTCGGTGCCATTTAAAACCCATAAGTGCTAATGACTCCATTCCTTTTTGGGGTTGTAGGAGCTGTTAATTGGAGTACTCTAAAAGAAACCTGACCTCTCTAAGACATTCAGAAGAAAAGTTATAAGCCCACAAAGTTGTAACTGTATCATCATGAAACGTTCAGATCACTTACAACTCAATAGATTCTTCCTTCTTGTAACGTTTCAGCCTGATTGTACCTTGTTTTCACACAAATGAACCCAGAATGATGTGAAATTGTGCTTCGTGCAACATAATTCTGGGTGCCATTTAAAAACCATAAGTGCTAATGACTCCATTCCTTTCTGAGGTTGTAGGGGCTGTTTATTGGAGTACATTAAAACAAACCTGATCTCTCTAGGACATTCAGAAGCCAAGTTATAAGCCCACAAATGTGTAACTGGACTACTTCTTTAAATTGACACCAGATCCGGTGACCTTTGGGACATGGTTTGATGCCCTTAGGAAAGTACTATCATCATGAAACGTTCAGATCACTTACAACTCAATAGATTCTACCTTCCTGTAACGTTTCAGCCTGATTGGACCTTGTTTTCACACAAATGAACCCAGAATGATGTGAAATTGTGCTTCGTGCCACATAATTCTGGGTGCCATTTAAAAACCATAAGTGCTAATGACTCCATTCCTTTTTGTGGTTGTAGGGGCTGTTCATTGGAGTATACTAAAACAAACCTGATCTCTCTAGGCCATTCAGAAGCCAAGTTATAAGCCCACAAATGTGTAACTGGACTACTTTTTTAAATTGACACCAGATCCGGTGACCTTTGGGACATGGTTTGACCCCCTTAAGAAAGTGCTATCATCATGAAACGTTCAGATCACTTACAACTCAATAGATTCTACCTTCCTGTAATGTTTCAGCCTGATTGGACCTTGTTTACACACAAATGAACCCAGAATGATGTGAAATTGTGCTTTGTGCAACATAATTCTGGGTGCAGTTTAAAAACCATAAGTGCTATTGACTCCATTCCTTTTACTGGTAATGGGGGCTGTTAATTGGAGTACTCTAAAACAAACCTGATCTCTCTAGGACATTCAGAAGCCAAGTTATAAGCCCACAAATGTGTAACTGGACTACTTCTTTAAAGTGACACCAGGCCCGGTGACCTTTGGGACATGGTTTTACCCCCTATAGGAATGTGCAATCATCATGAAACGTTCAGATCACTTACAACTCAATAGATTCTACCTTCTTGTAACGTTTCAGCCTGATTGGACCTTGTTTTCACTCAAATGAAACCAGAATGATGTAAAATTGTGCTTTGTGCAACATAATTCTGGGTGCCATTTAAAAATCATAAGTGCTAATGACTCCATTCCTTTTAGTGGTAATGGGGGCTGTTAATTGGAGTACACTAAAACAAACCTGACCTCTCTAGGATATTCAGAAGCCAAGTTATAAGCCCACAAAGGTGTAACTGGACTACTTCTTTAAAGTGACACCAGACCCGGTGACCTTTGGGACATGGTTTGACCCCCTATAGGAATGTGCGATCATCATGAAACATTCAGATCACTTACAACTCAATAGATTCTACCTTCTTGTAACGTTTCAGCCTGATTGGACCTTGTTTTCACACAAATGGACCCAGAATGATGTGAAATTGTGCTTCGTGCAACATAATTCTGGGTGCCATTTACAAACCATAAGTGCTAATGACTCAATTCCTTTTTGTGGTTGTAGGGGCTGTTGGTTGGAGTACATTAAAACAAACCCGATCTCTCTAGGACATTCAGAAGCCAAGTTATAAGCCCACAAATGTGTAACTGGACTACTTCTTTAAATTGACACCAGATCCGGTGACCTTTGGGACATGGTTTGACCCCCTTAGGAAAGTGCGATCATCTTGAAACGTTCAGATTACTTACAACTCAATAGATTCTACCTTCTTGTAACGTTTCAGCCTGATTGGACCTTGTTTTCACACAAATGGACCCAGAATGATGTGAAATTGTGCTTCATGCAACATAATTCTGGGTGCCATTTACAAACAATAAGTGCTAATGACTCCATCCCTTTTTGTGGTTGTAGGGGCTGTTGATCGGAGTATATTAAAACAAACCTGATCTCTCTAGGACATTCAGAAGCCAAGTTATAAGCCCACAAATGTGTAACTGGACTACTTCTTTAAAGTGACACCAGGCCCGGTGACCTTTGGGACATGGTTTTACCCCCTATAGGAATGTGCGATCATCTTGAAACGTTCAGATCACTTTAAACTCAATAGATTCTACCTTCTTGTAACGTTTCAGCCTGATTGGACCTTGTTTTCACACAAATGGACCCAGAATGATGTGAAATTGTGCTTCGTGCAACAAAATTCTGGGTGCCATTTAAAAACCATAAGTGCTAATGACTCCATTCCTTTTTGAGGTTGTAGGGGCTGTTGATTGGAGTACACTAAAACAAACCTGATCTCTCTAGGACATTCAGAAACCAAGTTATAAGCCCTCAAAGGTGTAATTGGACTACTTCTTTAAAGTGACACCAGGCCCGGTGACCTTTGGGACATGGTTTGACCCCCTATAGGAATGTGCGATCATCATGAAACGTTCAGATCACTTACAACTCAATAGATTCTACCTTCTTGTAATGTTTCAGCCTGATTGGACCTTGTTTTCACACAAATGGACCCAGAATGATGTGAAATTGTGCTTCGTGCAACATAATTCTGGGTGCCATTTACAAACCATAAGTGCTAATGACTCCATTCCTTTTTGAGGTTGTAGGGGCTTTTGACTGGAGTATACTAAAACAATTCTGATCTCTCTAGGACATTCAGAAGACAAGTTATAAGCCCACAAATGTGTAACTGGACTACTTCTTTAAATTGACACCAGATACGGTGACCTTTGGGACATGGTTTGATCCCCTTAGGAAAGTACTATCATCATGAAACGTTCAGATCACTTACAACTCAATAGATTCTACCTTCCTTTAACGTTTCAGCCTGATTGGACCTTGTTTTCACACAAATGAACCCAGAATGATGTGAAATTGTGCTTCGTGGACCAATAATTCTGGGTGCCATTTAAAAACCATAAGTGCTAATGACTCCATTCCTTTTTGTGGTTGTAGGGGCTGTTCATTGGAGTATACTAAAACAAACCTGATCTCTCTAGGCCATTCAGAAGCCAAGTTATAAGCCCACAAATGTGTAACTGGACTACTTCTTTAAATTGACACCAGATCCGGTGACCTTTGGGACATGGTTTGACCCCCTTAGGAAAGTGCTATCATCATGAAACGTTCAGATCACTTACAACTCAATAGATTCTACCTTCCTGTAACGTTTCAGCCTGATTGTACCTTGTTTTCACACAAATGGACCCAGAATGATGTGAAATTGTGCTTCGTGCAACATCATTCTGGGTGCCATTTAAAAACCATAAGTGCTAATGACTCCATTCCTTTTTGTGGTTGTAGGGGCTGTTGATTGGAGTATACTAAAACAAACCTGATCTCTCTAGGACATTCAGAAGCCAAGTTATAAGCCCACAAATGTGTAACTGGAGTACTTCTTTAAATTGACACCAGGCCCGGTGACCTTTGGGACATGGTTTTACCCCCTATAGGAATGTGCAATCAACATGAAACGTTCAGATCACTTACAACTCAATAGATTCTACCTTCTTGTAACGTTTCAGCCTGATTGGACCTTGTTTTCACTCAAATGAAACCAGAATGATGTGAAATTGTGCTTCGTGCAACATAATTCTGGGTGCCATTTAAAAACCATAAGTGCTAATGACTCCATTCCTTTTAGTGGTAATGGGGGCTGTTAATTGGAGTACTCTAAAACAAACCTGACCTCTCTAGGATATTCAGAAGCCAAGTTATAAGCCCACAAAGGTGTAACTGGACTACTTCTTTAAAGTGACACCAGACCCGGTGACCTTTGGGACATGGTTTGACCCCCTATAGGAATGTGCGATCATCATGAAACATTCAGATCACTTACAACTCAATAGATTCTACCTTCTTGTAACGTTTCAGCCTGATTGGACCTTGTTTTCACACAAATGGACCCAGAATGATGTGAAATTGTGCTTCGTGCAACATAATTCTGGGTGACATTTACAAACCATAAGTACTAATGACTCAATTCCTTTTTGTGGTTGTAGGGGCTGTTGGTTGGAGTACATTAAAACAAACCTGATCCCTCTAGGACATTCAGAAGCCAGGTTATAAGCCCACAAATGTGTAACTGGACTACTTCTTTAAATTGACACCAGATCCGGTGACCTTCGGGACATGGTTTGACCCCCTTAGGAAGGGGCTATCATCATGAAACGTTCATATCACTTACAACTCAATAGATTCTACCTTTCTGTAACGTTTCAGCCTGATTGGACCTTGTTTTCACACAAATGAACCCAGAATGATGTGAAATTGTGCTTCGTGCAACATAATTCTGGGTGCCATTTACAAACCATAAGTGCTAATGACTCCATTCCTTTTTGTGGTTGTAGGGGCTGTTGATTGGAGTATACTAAAACAAACCTGATCTCTCTAGGACATCCAGAAGCCAAGTTATAAGCCCACAAAGGTGTAACTGGACTACTTCTTTAAATTGACACCAGATCCGGTGACCTTTGGGACATGGTTTGACCCCCTTAGGAAAGTGCTATCATCATGAAACGTTCAGATCACTTACAACTCAATAGATTCTACCTTCCTGTAACGTTTCAGCCTGATTGGACCTTGTTCTCACACAAATGAACCCAGCCTGATTGGACCTTGTTTTCACACAAATGAACCCAGAATGATGTGAAATTGTGATTCGTGCAACATAATTCTGGGTGCCATTTAAAAACCATAAGTGCTAATGACTCCATTCCTTTTTGTGGTTGTAGGGGCTGTTGATTGGAGTATACTAAAACAAACCTGATCTCTCTAGGACATCCAGAAGCCAAGTTATAAGCCCACAAAGGTGTATCTGGACTACTTCTTTAAATTGACACCAGATCCGGTGACCTTTGGGACATGGTTTGACCCCCTTAGGAAAGTGCTATCATCATGAAATGTTCAGATCACTTACAACTCAATAGATTCTACCTTCCTGTAACGTTTCAGCCTGATTGGACCTTGTTTTCACACAAATGAACCCAGAATGATGTGAAATTGTGCTTCGTGCAACATAATTCTGGGTGCCATTTACAAACCATAAGTGCTAATGACTCCATTCCTTTTTGTGGTTGTAGGGGCTGTTGATTGGAGTACATTAAAACAAACCTGATATCTCTAGGACATTCAGAAGCCAAGTTATAAGCCCACAAATGTGTAACTGGACTACTTCTTTAAATTGACACCAGATCCGGTGACCTTTGGGACATGGTTTGACCCCCTTAGGAAAATGCTATCATCATGAAACGTTCAGATCTCTTACAACTCAATAGATTCTACCTTCCTGTAACGTTTCGGCCTGAATGGACCTTGTTTTCACACAAATGAACCCAGAATGATGTGAAATTGTGCTTCGTGCAACATAATTCTGGGTGCCATTTACAAACCATAAGTGCTAATGACTCCATTCCTTTTTGTGGTTTTAGGGGCTGTTGATTGGAGTACACTAAAACAAACCTAACCTCTCTAGGACATTCAGAAGCCAAGTTATAAGCCCAAAAAGGTGTAACTGGACTACTACTTTAAAGTGACACCAGGCCCGGTGACCTTTGGGACATGGTTTTACCCCCTATAGGAATGTGCGATCATCTTGAAACGTTCAGATCACTTACAACTCAATAGATTCTACCTTCTTGTAGCGTTTCAGCCTGATTGGACCTTGTTTTCACACAAACGGACCCAGAATGATGTGAAATTGTGCTTCGTGCAACATATTTCTGGGTGCCATTTACAAACCATAAGTGCTAATGACTCCATTCCTTTTTGTGGTTGTAGGGGCTGTTGATTGGAGTTCACTAAAACAAACCTGATCTCTCTAGGACATTCAGAAGCCAAGTTATAAGCCCACAAATGTGTAACTGGACTACTTCTTTAAATTGACACCAGATCCGGTGACCTTTGGGACATGGTTTGACCCCCTTAGGAAATGGCTATCATCATGAAACGTTCAGATCACTTACAACTCAATAGATTATACCTTCCTGTAACGTTTCAGCCTGATTGGACCTTGTTTTCACACAAATGAACCCAGAATGATGTGAAATTGTGCTTCGTGCAACATAATTCTGGGTGCCATTTAAAAACCATAAGTGCTAATGACTCCATTCCTTTTTGGGGTAATGGGGGCTGTTAATTGGAGTACACTAAAACAAACCTGATCTCTCTAGGACATTCAGAAGCCAAGTTATAAGCCCACAAATGTGTAACTGGACTACTTCTTTAAATTGACACCAGATCCAGTGACCTTTGGGACATGGTTTGACCCCCTTAGGAAAATGCTATCATCATGAAACGTTCAGATCTCTTACAACTCAGTAGATTCTACCTTCCTGTAATGTTTCAGCCTGATTGGACCTTGTTTTCACTTAAATGAACCCAGAATGATGTGAAATTGTGCTTTGTGCAACATAATTCTGGGTGCCATTTACAAACCATAAGTGCTAATGACTCCATTCCTTTTTGTGGTTGTAGGGGCTGTAGATTGGAGTACATTAAAACAAACCTGATCTCTCTAGGAAATTCAGAAGCCAAGTTATAAGCCCACAAATGTGTAACTGGACTACTTCTTTAAATTGACACCAGATCCGGTGACCTTTGGGACATGGTTTGACCCCCTTAGGAAAGTGCTATCATCATGAAACGTTCAGATCACTTACAACTCAATAGATTCTACCTTCCTGTAACGTTTCAGCCTGATTTGACCTTGTTTTCACACAAATAGACCAAGAATGATGTGAAATTGTGCTTCGTGCAACATAATTCTGGGTGCCATTTACAAACCATAAGTGCTAATGACTCCATTCCTTTTTGTGGTTGTAGGGGCTGTTGATTGGAGTACATTAAAACAAACCTGATCTCTCTAGGACATTCAGAAGCCAAGTTATAAGCCCACAAATGTGTAACTGGACTACTTCTTTAAATTGACACCAGATCCGGTGACCTTTGGGACATGGTTTGACCCCCTTAGGAAAGTGCTATCATCATGAAACGTTCAGATCACTTACAACTCAATAGATTCTACCTTCCTGTAACGTTTCAGCCTGATTTGACCTTGTTTTCACACAAATGGACCCAGAATGATGTGAAATTGTGCTTCGTGCAACATAATTCTGGGTGCCATTTACAAACCATAAGTGCTAATGACTCCATTCCTTTTTGTGGTTGTAGAGGCTGTTGATTGGAGTACATTAAAACAAACCTGATCTCTCTAGGACATTCAGAAGCCAAGTTATAAGCCCAAAAATGTGTAACTGGACTACTTCTTTAAATTGACACCAGATCCGGTGACCTTTGGGACATGGTTTGACCCCCTTAGGAAAGTGCTATCATCATGAAACGTGCAGATCACTTACAACTCAATAGATTCTACCTTCCTGTAACGTTTCAGCCTGATTGGACCTTGTTTTCACACAAATGAACCCAGAATGATGTGAAATTGTGCTTCGTGCAACATAATTCTGGGTACCATTTACAAACCATAAGTGCTATTGACTCCATTCCTTTTTGTGGTTGTACGGGCTGTTGATTGGAGTACACTAAAACAAACCTGATCTCTCTAGGACATTCAGAAGCCAAGTTATAAGCCAACAAATGTGTAACTGGACTACTTCTTTAAATTGACACCAGATCCGGTGACCTTTGGGACATGGTTTGACCCACTTAGGAAGTGCTATCATCATGAAACGTGCAGATCACTTACAACTCAATAGATTCTACCTTCCTGTAACGTTTCAGCCTGATTGGACCTTGTTTTCACACAAATGAACCCAGAATGATGTGAAATTGTGCTTCGTGCAACATAATTCTGGGTGCCATTTACAAACCATAAGTGCTAATCACTCCATTCCTTTTTGTGGTTGTAGGGGCTTTTGATTGGAGTACACTAAAACAAACCTGATCTCTCTAGGACATTCAGAAGCCAAGCTATAAGCCCACAAAGGTGTAACTGGACTACTTCTTTAAAGTGACACCAGGCCCGGTGACCTTTGGGAAATGGTTTTACCCCCTATAGGAATGTGCGATCATCTTGAAACGTTCAGATCACTTACACTCAATAGATTCTACCTTCTTGTAGCGTTTCAGCCTGATTGGACCTTGTTTTCACACAAATGGAACCATAATGATGTGAAATTGTGCTTCGTGCAACATAATTCTGGGTGCCATTTACAAACCATAAGTGCTAATGACTCCATTCCTTTTTGTGTTTAGAGGGGCTCTTGATTGGAGTACATTAAAACAAACCTGATCTCTCTAGGACATTCAGAAGCCAAGTTATAAGCCCACAAATGTGAAACTGGACTACTTCTTTAAATTGACACCAGATCCGGTGACCTTTGGGACATGGTTTGACCCCCTTAGGAAAGTGCTATCATCATTAAACGTTCAGATGACTTACAACTCAATAGATTCTACCTTCTTGTAACGTTTCAGCCTGATTGGACCTTGTTTTCACACAAATGAACCCAGAATGATGTGAAATTGTGCTTCGTGCAACATAATTCTGGGTGCCATTTACAAACCATAAGTGCTAATGACTCCATTCCTTTTTGTGGTTGTAGGGGCTGTTGATTGGAGTACATTAAAACAAACCTGATCTCTATAGGACATTCAGAAGCCAAGTTATAAGCCCACAAATGTGTAACTGGACTACTTCTTTAAATTGACACCAGATCCGGTGACATTTGGGACATGGTTTGACCCCCTTAGGAAAGTGCTATCATCATGGAACGTTCAGATACCTTACAACTCAATAGATTCTACCTTCCTGTAACGTTTCAGCCTGATTGGACCTTGTTTTCACACAAATGAACCAGAATGATGTGAAATTGTGCTTCGTGCAACATAATTCTGGGTGCCATTTACAAACCATAAGTGCTAATGACTCCATTCCTTTTTGTGGTTGTAGGGGCTGTTGATTGGAGTACACTAAAACAAACCTAACCTCTCTAGGACATTCAGAAGCCAAGTTATAAGCCCACAAAGGTGTTACTGGACTACTTCTTTAAAGTGACACCAGGCCCGGTGACGTTCGGGACATGGTATTACCCCCTATAGGAATGAGCGATCATCTTGAAACGTTCAGATCACTTACAACTCAATAGATTCTACCTTCTTGTAGCGTTTCAGCCTGATTGGACCTTGTTTTCACACAAATGGACCCAGAATGATGTGAAATTGTGCTTCGTTTAACATAATTCTGGGTGCCATTTACAAACCATAAGTGCTAATGACTCCATTCCTTTTTGTGGTTGTAGGGGCTGTTGAATGGAGTACACTAAAACAAACCTGACCTCTCTAGGACATTCAGAAGCCAAGTTATAAGCCCACAAATGTGTAACTGGACTCCCTCTTTAAAGTGACACCAGATCCGGTGACCTTTGGGACATGATTGGACCCCCTTAGGAAAGCGCTATCATCATGAAACATTCAGATCACTTACAACTCAATAGATTCTACCTTCCTGTAACGTTTCAGCCTGATTGGACCTTGTTTTCACACAAATGAACCCAGAATGATGTGAAATTGTGCTTCGTGCAACATAATTCTGGGTGCCATTTAAAAACCATAAGTGCTAATGACTCCATTCCTTTTTGTGGTTGTAGGGGCTGTTGATTGGAGTATACTAAAACAAACCTGATCTCTCTAGGACATTCAGAGGCCAAGTTATAAGCCCTCAAAGGTGTAACTGGACCACTTCTTTAAATTGACACCAGGCCTGGTGACCTTTGGGACATGGTTTGACCCCCTTAGGAAAGTGCTATCATCATGAAACGTTCAGATCACTTACAACTCAATAGATTCTACCTTCTTGTAACGTTTCAGCCTGATTGGACCTTGTTTTCACACAAATGGACCCAGATTGATGTGAAATTGTGCTTCGTGCAACATAATTCTGGGTGCCATTTACAAACCATAAGTGCTAATGACTCCATTCATTTTTGTGGTTGTAGGGGCTGTTGGTTGGAGTACATTAAAACAAACCTGATCTCTCTAGGACATTCAGAAGCCAAGTTATAAGCCCACAAATGTGTAACTGGACTACTTCTTTAAATTGACACCAGATCCGGTGACCTTTGGGACATGGTTTGACCCCCTTAGGAAAGTGCTATCATCATGAAACGTTCAGATCACTTACAACTCAATAGATTCTACCTTCCTGTAACGTTTCAGCCTGATTTGACCTTGTTTTCACACAAATAGACCAAGAATGATGTGAAATTGTGCTTCGTGCAACATAATTCTGGGTGCCATTTACAAACCATAAGTGCTAATGACTCCATTCCTTTTTGTGGTTGTAGGGGCTGTTGATTGGAGTACATTAAAACAAACCTGATCTCTCTAGGACATTCAGAAGCCAAGTTATAAGCCCACAAATGTGTAACTGGACTACTTCTTTAAATTGACACCAGATCCGGTGACCTTTGGGACATGGTTTGACCCCCTTAGGAAAGTGCTATCATCATGAAACGTTCAGCTCACTTACAACTCAATAGATTCTACCTTCCTGTAACGTTTCAGCCTGATTGGACCTTGTTTTCACACAAATGAACCCAGAATGATGTGAAATTGTGCTTCGTGCAACATAATTCTGGGTACCATTTACAAACCATAAGTGCTAATGACTCCATTCCTTTTTGTGGTTGTACGGGCTGTTGATTGGAGTACACTAAAACAAACCTGATCTCTCTAGGACATTCAGAAGCCAAGTTATAAGCCCACAAATGTGTAACTGGACTACTTCTTTAAATTGACACCAGATCCAGTGACCTTTGGGACATGGTTTGACCCCCTTAGGAAAGTGCTATCATCATGAAACTTTCAGATCACTTACAACTCAATAGATTCTTCCGTCCTGTAACGTTTCAGCCTGATTGGACCATGTTTTCACACAAATGGACCCAGAATGATGTGAAATTGTGCTTCGTGCAACATAATTCTGGGTGCCATTTAAAAACCATAAGTGCTAATGACTCCATTCCTTTCTCAGGTTGTAGGGGCTGTTGATTGGAGTACACTAAAACAAACCTGATCTCTCTAGGACATTCAGAAACCAAGTTATAAGCCCTCAAAGGTGTAATTGGACTACTTCTTTAAAGTGACACCAGGCCCGGTGACCTTTGGGACATGGTTTGACCCCCTATAGGAATGTGCGATCATCATGAAACGTTCAGATCACTTACAACTCAATAGATTCCACCTTCTTGTAACGTTTCAGCCTGATTGGACCTTGTTTTTACACAAATGGACCCAGAATGATGTGAAATTGTTCTTCGTGCAACATAATTCTGGGTGCCATTTACAAACCATAAGTGCTTATGACTCCATTCCTTTTTGTGGTTGTAGGGGCTGTTGGTTGGAGTACATTAAAACAAACCTGATCTCTCTAGGACATTCAGAAGCCAAGTTATAAGCCCACAAATGTGTAACTGGACTACTTCTTTAAATTGACACCAGATCCGGTGACCTTTGGGATATGGTTTGACCCCCTTAGGAATGTGCGATCATCATGAAACGTTCAGATCACTTACAACTCAATAGATTCTACCTTCCTGTAACGTTTCAGCCTGATTGGACCTTGTTTTCACACAAATGAACCCAGAATGATGTGAAATTGTGCTTCGTGCAACATAATTCTGGGTGCCATTTAAAGCCCATAAGTGCTAATGACTCCATTCCTTTTTGAGGAGAACAGGCAGAATAGCTGAATAGCAACTTCTAATGCAGACTCAATACAGAGTCTTTGATTTCTGAGTGAATTAGCTTAAGAAAGCGCATCGACAAAACGCTTTACCATCAACGTGTACCGAGGACAACTCTGGACCGGTTCCGTTCGACACCTACGTCTTCCCTGTCAGCCGTTGAGTGTCATCTGGATGAACCACAACATCCTCCACGGCCTGGATCCGAAAGAGGGTCCACAAGAGTTCGGTGAGACAGAACACGGTGTTTAGCGTTTGGATGCATCTTTTCCAACTAAACCTAAGTTTATTCAAACCATCACTTTTCACTCAGACACCTGTTTCTTCCTGAAGCAAAATCAGATGCACACACGCATTCATCTCACCTCATGTTCAATTATCACGACACTTTACACACACACGCATCCATAACCACATCCTATTACTCTCAATCTTCATTCACCGACAGAAGGTCTATTTGAGCAAGAACAGCATATCAACTGTTAAAGATTGTCCCACAAAGTTACCAATGTTGATTGTATTTCCTGTTTGTCAATTTTCAAAATCATTAGTTTAATTTGAAGAATTAAAACTTTTAATCGTCAAACTGGTTTCCTCATTGAACTGAAACACAGACACTCAGATATTATCGGCAGTTTATCGATGAAAACAACCTTTGAGTCTTCTTAACAATAAAACTGAGTAAAGACCGTTTCTCATTACAATATGACCAGCCAGCCAGTTTTACAATATGGCTGAGCAACCAAGTTTTTCTTTACATGGACCCGGAACGATGTGAAATTGTTCTTTTTGCGACATAAATCTCGGTGCCATTTAAAACCCATAAGTGCTAATGACTCCATTCCTTTTTGGGGTTGTAGGAGCTGTTAATTGGAGTACTCTAAAAGAAACCTGACCTCTCTAAGACATTCAGAAGAAAAGTTATAAGCCCACAAAGTTGTAACTGTATCATCATGAAACGTTCAGATCACTTACAACTCAATAGATTCTTCCTTCTTGTAACGTTTCAGCCTGATTGTACCTTGTTTTCACACAAATGAACCCAGAATGATGTGAAATTGTGCTTCGTGCAACATAATTCTGGGTGCCATTTAAAAACCATAAGTGCTAATGACTCCATTCCTTTCTGAGGTTGTAGGGGCTGTTTATTGGAGTACATTAAAACAAACCTGATCTCTCTAGGACATTCAGAAGCCAAGTTATAAGCCCACAAATGTGTAACTGGACTACTTCTTTAAATTGACACCAGATACGGTGACCTTTGGGACATGGTTTGATGCCCTTAGGAAAGTACTATCATCATGAAACGTTCAGATCACTTACAACTCAATAGATTCTACCTTCCTGTAACGTTTCAGCCTGATTGGACCTTGTTTTCACACAAATGAACCCAGAATGATGTGAAATTGTGCTTCGTGCCACATAATTCTGGGTGCCATTTAAAAACCATAAGTGCTAATGACTCCATTCCTTTTTGTGGTTGTAGGGGCTGTTCATTGGAGTATACTAAAACAAACCTGATCTCTCTAGGCCATTCAGAAGCCAAGTTATAAGCCCACAAATGTGTAACTGGACTACTTTTTTAAATTGACACCAGATCCGGCGACCTTTGGGACATGGTTTGACCCCCTTAAGAAAGTGCTATCATCATGAAACGTTCAGATCACTTACAACTCAATAGATTCTACCTTCCTGTAATGTTTCAGCCTGATTGGACCTTGTTTACACACAAATGAACCCAGAATGATGTGAAATTGTGCTTCGTGCAACATAATTCTGGGTGCAGTTTAAAAACCATAAGTGCTATTGACTCCATTCCTTTTACTGGTAATGGGGGCTGTTAATTGGAGTACTCTAAAACAAACCTGATCTCTCTAGGACATTCAGAAGCCAAGTTATAAGCCCACAAATGTGTAACTGGACTACTTCTTTAAAGTGACACCAGGCCCGGTGACCTTTGGGACATGGTTTTACCCCCTATAGGAATGTGCAATCATCATGAAACGTTCAGATCACTTACAACTCAATAGATTCTACCTTCTTGTAACGTTTCAGCCTGATTGGACCTTGTTTTCACTCAAATGAAACCAGAATGATGTAAAATTGTGCTTTGTGCAACATAATTCTGGGTGCCATTTAAAAACCATAAGTGCTAATGACTCCATTCCTTTTAGTGGTAATGGGGGCTGTTAATTGGAGTACACTAAAACAAACCTGACCTCTCTAGGATATTCAGAAGCCAAGTTATAAGCCCACAAAGGTGTAACTGGACTACTTCTTTAAAGTGACACCAGACCCGGTGACCT
The DNA here is from genome assembly GCF_043380555.1 of Nothobranchius furzeri. Taxonomy (NCBI): domain Eukaryota; kingdom Metazoa; phylum Chordata; class Actinopteri; order Cyprinodontiformes; family Nothobranchiidae; genus Nothobranchius; species Nothobranchius furzeri. The sequence continues at coordinate 40,602,057 of NC_091742.1, forward strand.
TTGGGACATGGTTTGACCCCCTATAGGAATGTGCGATCATCATGAAACGTTCAGATCACTTACAACTCAATAGATTCTACCTTCTTGTAACGTTTCAGCCTGATTGGACCTTGTTTTCACACAAATGGACCCAGAATGATGTGAAATTGTGCTTCGTGCAACATAATTCTGGGTGCCATTTACAAACCATAAGTGCTAATGACTCAATTCCTTTTTGTGGTTGTAGGGGCTGTTGGTTGGAGTACATTAAAACAAACCCGATCTCTCTAGGACATTCAGAAGCCAAGTTATAAGCCCACAAATGTGTAACTGGACTACTTCTTTAAATTGACACCAGATCCGGTGACCTTTGGGACATGGTTTGACCCCCTTAGGAAAGTGCGATCATCTTGAAACGTTCAGATTACTTACAACTCAATAGATTCTACCTTCTTGTAACGTTTCAGCCTGATTGGACCTTGTTTTCACACAAATGGACCCAGAATGATGTGAAATTGTGCTTCATGCAACATAATTCTGGGTGCCATTTACAAACAATAAGTGCTAATGACTCCATCCCTTTTTGTGGTTGTAGGGGCTGTTGATCGGAGTATATTAAAACAAACCTGATCTCTCTAGGACATTCAGAAGCCAAGTTATAAGCCCACAAATGTGTAACTGGACTACTTCTTTAAAGTGACACCAGGCCCGGTGACCTTTGGGACATGGTTTTACCCCCTATAGGAATGTGCGATCATCTTGAAACGTTCAGATCACTTTAAACTCAATAGATTCTACCTTCTTGTAACGTTTCAGCCTGATTGGACCTTGTTTTCACACAAATGGACCCAGAATGATGTGAAATTGTGCTTCGTGCAACAAAATTCTGGGTGCCATTTAAAAACCATAAGTGCTAATGACTCCATTCCTTTTTGAGGTTGTAGGGGCTGTTGATTGGAGTACACTAAAACAAACCTGATCTCTCTAGGACATTCAGAAACCAAGTTATAAGCCCTCAAAGGTGTAATTGGACTACTTCTTTAAAGTGACACCAGGCCCGGTGACCTTTGGGACATGGTTTGACCCCCTATAGGAATGTGCGATCATCATGAAACGTTCAGATCACTTACAACTCAATAGATTCTACCTTCTTGTAATGTTTCAGCCTGATTGGACCTTGTTTTCACACAAATGGACCCAGAATGATGTGAAATTGTGCTTCGTGCAACATAATTCTGGGTGCCATTTACAAACCATAAGTGCTAATGACTCCATTCCTTTTTGAGGTTGTAGGGGCTTTTGACTGGAGTATACTAAAACAATTCTGATCTCTCTAGGACATTCAGAAGCCAAGTTATAAGCCCACAAATGTGTAACTGGACTACTTCTTTAAATTGACACCAGATACGGTGACCTTTGGGACATGGTTTGATCCCCTTAGGAAAGTACTATCATCATGAAACGTTCAGATCACTTACAACTCAATAGATTCTACCTTCCTTTAACGTTTCAGCCTGATTGGACCTTGTTTTCACACAAATGAACCCAGAATGATGTGAAATTGTGCTTCGTGGACCAATAATTCTGGGTGCCATTTAAAAACCATAAGTGCTAATGACTCCATTCCTTTTTGTGGTTGTAGGGGCTGTTCATTGGAGTATACTAAAACAAACCTGATCTCTCTAGGCCATTCAGAAGCCAAGTTATAAGCCCACAAATGTGTAACTGGACTACTTCTTTAAATTGACACCAGATCCGGTGACCTTTGGGACATGGTTTGACCCCCTTAGGAAAGTGCTATCATCATGAAACGTTCAGATCACTTACAACTCAATAGATTCTACCTTCCTGTAACGTTTCAGCCTGATTGTACCTTGTTTTCACACAAATGGACCCAGAATGATGTGAAATTGTGCTTCGTGCAACATAATTCTGGGTGCCATTTAAAAACCATAAGTGCTAATGACTCCATTCCTTTTTGTGGTTGTAGGGGCTGTTGATTGGAGTATACTAAAACAAACCTGATCTCTCTAGGACATTCAGAAGCCAAGTTATAAGCCCACAAATGTGTAACTGGAGTACTTCTTTAAATTGACACCAGGCCCGGTGACCTTTGGGACATGGTTTTACCCCCTATAGGAATGTGCAATCAACATGAAACGTTCAGATCACTTACAACTCAATAGATTCTACCTTCTTGTAACGTTTCAGCCTGATTGGACCTTGTTTTCACTCAAATGAAACCAGAATGATGTGAAATTGTGCTTCGTGCAACATAATTCTGGGTGCCATTTAAAAACCATAAGTGCTAATGACTCCATTCCTTTTAGTGGTAATGGGGGCTGTTAATTGGAGTACTCTAAAACAAACCTGACCTCTCTAGGATATTCAGAAGCCAAGTTATAAGCCCACAAAGGTGTAACTGGACTACTTCTTTAAAGTGACACCAGACCCGGTGACCTTTGGGACATGGTTTGACCCCCTATAGGAATGTGCGATCATCATGAAACATTCAGATCACTTACAACTCAATAGATTCTACCTTCTTGTAACGTTTCAGCCTGATTGGACCTTGTTTTCACACAAATGGACCCAGAATGATGTGAAATTGTGCTTCGTGCAACATAATTCTGGGTGACATTTACAAACCATAAGTGCTAATGACTCAATTCCTTTTTGTGGTTGTAGGGGCTGTTGGTTGGAGTACATTAAAACAAACCTGATCTCTCTAGGACATTCAGAAGCCAGGTTATAAGCCCACAAATGTGTAACTGGACTACTTCTTTAAATTGACACCAGATCCGGTGACCTTCGGGACATGGTTTGACCCCCTTAGGAAGGGGCTATCATCATGAAACGTTCATATCACTTACAACTCAATAGATTCTACCTTTCTGTAACGTTTCAGCCTGATTGGACCTTGTTTTCACACAAATGAACCCAGAATGATGTGAAATTGTGCTTCGTGCAACATAATTCTGGGTGCCATTTACAAACCATAAGTGCTAATGACTCCATTCCTTTTTGTGGTTGTAGGGGCTGTTGATTGGAGTATACTAAAACAAACCTGATCTCTCTAGGACATCCAGAAGCCAAGTTATAAGCCCACAAAGGTGTAACTGGACTACTTCTTTAAATTGACACCAGATCCGGTGACCTTTGGGACATGGTTTGACCCCCTTAGGAAAGTGCTATCATCATGAAACGTTCAGATCACTTACAACTCAATAGATTCTACCTTCCTGTAACGTTTCAGCCTGATTGGACCTTGTTCTCACACAAATGAACCCAGCCTGATTGGACCTTGTTTTCACACAAATGAACCCAGAATGATGTGAAATTGTGATTCGTGCAACATAATTCTGGGTGCCATTTAAAAACCATAAGTGCTAATGACTCCATTCCTTTTTGTGGTTGTAGGGGCTGTTGATTGGAGTATACTAAAACAAACCTGATCTCTCTAGGACATCCAGAAGCCAAGTTATAAGCCCACAAAGGTGTATCTGGACTACTTCTTTAAATTGACACCAGATCCGGTGACCTTTGGGACATGGTTTGACCCCCTTAGGAAAGTGCTATCATCATGAAATGTTCAGATCACTTACAACTCAATAGATTCTACCTTCCTGTAACGTTTCAGTCTGATTGGACCTTGTTCTCACACAAATGAACCCAGCCTGATTGGACCTTGTTTTCACACAAATGAACCCAGAATGATGTGAAATTGTGCTTCGTGCAACATAATTCTGGGTGCCATTTAAAAACCATAAGTGCTAATGACTCCATTCCTTTTTGTGGTTGTAGGGGCTGTTGATTGGAGTACTCTAAAACAAACCTGACCTCTCTAGGATATTCAGAAGCCAAGTTATAAGCCCACAAAGGTGTAACTGGACTACTTCTTTAAAGTGACACCAGACCCGGTGACCTTTGGGACATGGTTTGACCCCCTATAGGAATGTGCGATCATCATGAAACGTTCAGATCACTTACAACTCAATAGATTCTACCTTCTTGTAACGTTTCAGCCTGATTGGACCTTGTTTTCACACAAATGGACCCAGAATGATGTGAAATTGTGCTTCATGCAACATAATTCTGGGTGACATTTACAAACCATAAGTGCTAATGACTCCATAACTTTTTGGGGTAATGGGGGCTGTTAATTGGAGTACTCTAAAAGTTATAAGCCCACAAAGGTGTAACTGGACTACTTCTTTAAATTGACACCAGATCCGGTGACCTTTGGGACATGGTGTGACCCCCTTAGAAAAGTGCTATCATCATGAAACGTTCATATCACTTAGAACTCAATAGATTCTACCTTCCTGTAACGTTTCAGCCTGATTGGACCTTGTTTTCACACAAATGAACCCAGAATGATGTGAAATTGTGCTTTGTGCAACATAATTCTGGGTGCCATTTAAAAACCATAAGTGAAAATGACTCCATTCCTTTTTGGGGTAATGGGGGCTGTTAATTGGAGTACTCTTAAACAAACCTGACCTCTTTAGGATATTCAGAAGCCAAGTTATAAGCCCACAAAGGTGTAACTGGACTACTTCTTTAAAGTGACACCAGGCCCGGTGACCTTTGGGACATGGTTTGACCCCCTATAGGAATGTGCGATCATCATGAAACGTTCAGATCACTTACAACTCATCAGATTCTACCTTCCTGTAACGTTTCAGCCTGATTGGACCTTCTTTTCACACAAATGGACCCAGAATGATGTGAAATTGTGCTTCGTGCAACATAATTCTGGGTGCCATTTACAAACCATAAGTGCTAATGACTCCATTCCTTTTTGTGGTTGTAGGGGCTGTTGATTGGAGTACACTAAAACAAACCTGATCTCTCTAGGACATTCAGAAGCCAAGTTATAAGCCCACAAATGTGTAACTGGAATACTTTAAATTGACACCAGATCCGGTGACCTTTGGGAAGTGGTTTGACCCCCTTAGGAAAGTGCTATCATCATTAAACGTTCAGATCACTTACAACTCAATAGATTCTACCTTCCTGTAACGTTTCAGCCTGATTGGACATTGTTTTCACACAAATGAACCCAGAATGATGTGAAATTGTGCTTCGTGCAACATAATTCTGGGTGCCATTTAAAAACCATAAGTGCAAATGACTCCATTCCTTTTTGGGGTAATGGGGGCTGTTAATTGGAGTACTCTAAAACAAACCTGACCTCTCTAGGATATTCAGAAGCCAAGTTATAAGCCCACAAATGTGTAACTGGACTACTTCTTTAAAGTGACACCAGATCCCGTGACATTTGGGACATGGTTTGACCCCCTATAGGAATGTGCGTTCATCATGAAACGTTCAGATCACTTACAACTCAATAGATTCTACCTTCTTGTAACGTTTCAGCCTGATTGGACCTTGTTTTCACACAAATGGACCCAGAATGATGTGAAATTGTGCTTCGTGCAACATAATTCTGGATGCCATTTACAAACCATAAGTGCTAATGACTCCCTTCCTTTTTGTGGTTGTAGGGGCTGTTGATTGCAGTAAACTAAAACAAACCTGATCTCTCTAGGACATTCAGAAGCCAAGTTATAAGCCCACAAATGTGTAACTGGACTTCTTCTTTAAATTGACACCAGATCCCGTGACCTTTGGGACATGGTTTGACCCCCTATATGAATGTGCGATCATCATGAAACGTTCAGATCACTTACAACTCCATAGATTCTACCTTCTTGTAACGTTTCAGCCTGATTGGACCTTGTTTTCACACAAATGGACCCAGAATGATGTGAAATTGTGCTTCGTGCAACATAATTCTGGATGCCATTTACAAACCACAAGTGCTAATGACTCCCTTCCTTTTTGTGGTTGTAGGGGCTGTTGATTGGAGTAAACTAAAACAAACCTGATCTCTCTAGGACATTCAGAAGCCAAGTTATAAGCCCACAAATGTGTAACTGGACTACTTGTTTAAATTGACACCAGATCCGGTGACCTTTGGGACATGGTTTGACCCCCTTAGGAAAGTGCTATCATCATGAAACGTTCATATCACTTACAACTCAATAGATTCTACCTTCTTGTAACGTTTCAGCCCTATTGGACCTTGTTTTCACACAAATGGACCCAGAATGATGTGAAATTGTGCTTCGTGCAACATAATTCTGGATGCCATTTACAAACCATAAGTGCTAATGACTCCATTCGTTTTTGTGGTTGTAGGGGCTGTTGATTGGAGTACACTAAAACAAGCCTGACCTCTCTAGGACATTCAGAAGCCAAGTTATAAGCCCACAAATATTGGTACTGGACTACTTCTTTAAATTGACACCAGATCCGGTGACCTTTGGGACATGGTTTGACCCCCTTAGGAAAGTGCTATCATCATTAAATGTTCAGATCACTTACAACTCAATAGATTCTACCTTCCTGTAACGTTTCAGCCTGATTGGACCTTGTTTTCACACAAATGAACCCAGAATGATGTGAAATTGTGCTTCGTGCAACATAATTATGGGTGCCATTTAAAAACCATAAGTGCTAATGACTCCCTTCCTTTTTGTGGTTGTAGGGGCTAACCTGATCTCTCTAGGACATTCAGAAGCCAAGTTATAAGCCCATAAATGTGTAACTGGACTACTTCTTTAAATTGACACCAGATCCGGTGACCTTTGGGACATGGTTTGACCCCTTAGGAAAGTGCTATCATCATGAAATGTTCAGATCACTTACAACTCAATAGATTCGACCTTCCTGTAACGTTTCAGCCTGATTGGACCTTGTTTTCACACAAATGAACCCAGAATGATGTGAAATTGTGCTTCGTGCAACATAATTCTGGGTGCCATTTAAAAACCATAAGTGCTAATGACTCCATTCCTTTTTGGGGTAATGGGGGCTGTTAATTGGAGTACTCTAAAACAAACCTGACCTCTCTAGGATATTCAGAAGCCAAGTTATACGCCCACAAATGTGTAACTGGACTACTTCTTTAAAGTGACACCAGATCCGGTGACCTTAGGGACATGGTTTGACCCCCTATAGGAATGTGCGATCATCATGAAACGTTCAGATCACTTACAACTCAATAGATTCTACGTTCTTGTAAAGTTTCAGCCTGATTGGACCTTGTTTTCACACAAATGGACCCAGAATGATGTGAAATTGTGCTTCGTGCAACATAATTCTGGGTGCCATTTACAAACCATAAGTGCTAATGACTCCCTTCCTTTTTGTGGTTGTAGGGGCTAACCTGATCTCTCTAGGACATTCAGAAGCCAAGTTATAAGTCCACAAATGTGTAACTGGACTACTTCTTTAAATTGACACCAGATCCGGTGACCTTTGGGACATGGTTTGACCCCCTTAGGAAAGTGCTATCATCATGAAACGTTCAGATCACTTACAACTCAATAGATTCTACCTTCCTGTAACGTTTCAGCCTGATTGGACCTTGTTTTCACACAAATGAACCCAGAATGATGTGAAATTGTGCTTCGTGCAACATAATTCTGGGTGCCATTTACAAACCATAAGTGCTAATGACTCCATTCCTTTTTGTGGTTGTAGGGGCTATTGATTGGAGTACACTAAAACAAATCTGACCTCTCTAGGACATTCAGAAGCCAAGTTATAAGCCCACAAAGGTGTAACTGGACTACTTCTTTAAAGTGACACCAGATCCGGTGACCTTTGGGACATGGTTTGACCCCCTATAGGAATGTGCGATCATCATGAAACGTTCAGATCACTTACAACTCAATAGATTCTACCTTCCTGTAACGTTTCAGCCTGATTGGACCTTGTTTTCACACAAATGAACCCAGAATGATGTGAAATTGTGCTTCGTGCAACATAATTCTGGGTGCCATTTAAAAACCATAAGTGCTAATGACTCCATTCCTTTTTGTGGTTGTAGGGGCTGTTGATTGGAGTACACAAAAAAAAACCTGATCGCTCTAGGACATTCAGAAGCCAAGTTATAAGCCCACAAATGTGTAACTGGACTACTTCTTTAAATTGACACCAGATCCGGTGACCTTTGGGACATGGTTTGACCCCCTTAGGAAAGTGCTATCATCATGAAAGGTTCAGATCACTTACAACTCAATAGATTCTACCTTCCTGTAACGTTTCAGCCTGATTGGACCTTGTTTTTACACAAATGAACCCAGAATGATGTGAAATTGTGCTTCGTGCAACATAATTCTAGGTGCCATTTAAAAACCATAAGTGCTAATGACTCCATTCCTTTTTGGGGTAATTGGGGCTGTTAATTAGAGTACTCTAAAACAAACCTGACCTCTCTAGGATATTCAGAAGCCAAGTTATAAGCCCACAAATGTGTAACTGGACTACTTCTTTAAATTGACACCAGATCGGGTGACCTTTGGGACATGGTTTGACCCCCTTAGGAAAGTGCTATCATCATGAAACGTTCATATCACTTACAACTTAATAGATTCTACCTTCCTGTAACGTTTCAGCCTGATTGGACCTTGTTTTCACACAAATGAACCCAGAATGATGTGAAATTGTGCTTCGTGCAACATAATTATGGGTGCCATTTAAAAACCATAAGTGCTAATGACTCCCTTCCTTTTTGTGGTTGTAGGGGCTAACCTGATCTCTCTAGGACATTCAGAAGCCAAGTTATAAGCCCACAAATGTGTAACTGGACTACTTCTTTAAATTGACACCAGATCCGGTGACCTTTGGGACATGGTTTGACCCCTTAGGAAAGTGCTATCATCATGAAACGTTCAGATCACTTACAACTCAATAGATTCGACCTTCCTGTAACGTTTCAGCCTGATTGGACCTTGTTTTCACACAAATGAACCCAGAATGATGTGAAATTGCGCTTCGTGCAACATAATTCTGGGTGCCATTTAAAAACCATAAGTGCTAATGACTCCATTCCTTTTTGGGGTAATGGGGGCTGTTAATTGGAGTACTCTAAAACAAACCTGACCTCTCTAGGATATTCAGAAGCCAAGTTATACGCCCACAAATGTGTAACTGGACTACTTCTTTAAAGTGACACCAGATCCGGTGACCTTAGGGACATGGTTTGACCCCCTATAGGAATGTGCGATCATCATGAAACGTTCAGATCACTTACAACTCAATAGATTCTACGTTCTTGTAAAATTTTCAGCCTGATTGGACCTTGTTTTCACACAAATGGACCCAGAATGATGTGAAATTGTGCTTCGTGCAACATAATTCTGGGTGCCATTTACAAACCATAAGTGCTAATGACTCCCTTCCTTTTTGTGGTTGTAGGGGCTAACCTGATCTCTCTAGGACATTCAGAAGCCAAGTTATAAGTCCACAAATGTGTAACTGGACTACTTCTTTAAATTGACACCAGATCCGGTGACCTTTGGGACATGGTTTGACCCCCTTAGGAAAGTGCTATCATCATGAAACGTTCAGATCACTTACAACTCAATAGATTCTACCTTCCTGTAACGTTTCAGCCTGATTGGACCTTGTTTTCACACAAATGAACCCAGAATGATGTGAAATTGTGCTTCGTGCAACATAATTCTGGGTGCCATTTACAAACCATAAGTGCTAATGACTCCATTCCTTTTTGTGGTTGTAGGGGCTATTGATTGGAGTACACTAAAACAAATCTGACCTCTCTAGGACATTCAGAAGCCAAGTTATAAGCCCACAAAGGTGTAACTGGACTACTTCTTTAAAGTGACACCAGATCCGGTGACCTTTGGGACATGGTTTGACCCCCTATAGGAATGTGCGATCATCATGAAACGTTCAGATCACTTACAACTCAATAGATTCTACCTTCCTGTAACGTTTCAGCCTGATTGGACCTTGTTTTCACACAAATGAACCCAGAATGATGTGAAATTGTGCTTCGTGCAACATAATTCTGGGTGCCATTTAAAAACCATAAGTGCTAATGACTCCATTCCTTTTTGTGGTTGTAGGGGCTGTTGATTGGAGTACACTAAAAAAAAACCTGATCGCTCTAGGACATTCAGAAGCCAAGTTATAAGCCCACAAATGTGTAACTGGACTACTTCTTTAAATTGACACCAGATCCGGTGACCTTTGGGACATGGTTTGACCCCCTTAGGAAAGTGCTATCATCATGAAACGTTCAGATCACTTACAACTCAATAGATTCTACCTTCCTGTAACGTTTCAGCCTGATTGGACCTTGTTTTTACACAAATGAACCCAGAATGATGTGAAATTGTGCTTCGTGCAACATAATTCTAGGTGCCATTTACAAACCATAAGTGCTAATGACTCCATTCCTTTTTGTGGTTGTAGGGGCTGTTGATTGGAGTATACTAAAACAAACCTGATCTCTCTAGGACATTCAGAAGCCAAGTTATAAGCCCACAAATGTGTAAACGGACTTCTTCTTTAAATTGACACCAGATCCGGTGACCTTTGGGACATGGTTTGACCCCCTTAGGAAAGGGCTATCATCATGAAACGTTCAGATAACTTACAACTCAATAGATTCTACCTTCCTGTAACGTTTCAGCCTGATTGGACCTTGTTTTCACACAAATGAACCCAGAATGATGTGAAATTGTGCTTCGTGCAACATAATTCTGGGTGCCATTTAAAAACCATAAGTGCTAATGACTCCATTCCTTCTTCGTCTTCGTCTTCGTCTTCGTCTTCTTCCGCTTATCCGGGTCCGGGTCGTGGGGGCAGCATCCCAATTAGGGAGCTCCAGGCCGTCCTCTCCCCGGCCTTGTCCACCAGCTCCTCCGGCAGGACCCCAAGGCGTTCCCGGACCAGATTGGAGATGTAACCTCTCCAACGTGTCCTGGGTCGACCCGGGGGCCTTCTGCCGGCAGGACATGCCCGAAACACCTCCCCGTGGAGGCGTCCAGGAGGCATCCTGACCAGATGCCCAAACCACCTCAACTGGCTCCTTTCGAGCCGGAGGAGCAGTGGTTCTACTCCGAGTCCCTCCCGAATGTCCGAGCTCCTCACCCTATCTCTAAGGCTGAGCCCGGCCACCCTACGGAGGAAACTCATTTCGGCCGCTTGTATCCGCGATCTCGTTCTTTCGGTCATTAGCCAAAGCTCATGACCATAGGTGAGGATTGGGACGTAGATCGACCGGTAAATCGAGAGCCTGGCTTTCATGCTCAGCTCCCTCTTCCCCACGACAGATCGGCTCAGCGCCCGCATCACTGCAGACGCCGAACCAATCCGCCTGTCGATCTCCCGATCCCTCCTACCCTCACTCGTGAACAAGACCCCGAGATACTTAAACTCCTCCACTTGAGGTAGGACCTCTCCCCCGACCCGGAGGTGGCAAGCCACCCTTTTCCGGTCGAGAACCATGGTCTCAGATTTGGAGGTGCTGATCCTCATCCCAGCTGCTTCACATTCGGCCGCGAACCTACCCAGCAAGAGCTGAAGGTCAGAGCTGGATGAAGCTAGGAGGACCACATCATCCGCAAAAAGCAGAGACGAGATTCTCCTGCCACCAACTCGACACACTCCACACCACGGCTGCGTCTAGAAATTCTGTCCATAAAAGTGATGAACAGAACCGGTGACAAAGGGCAGCCCTGGCGGAGTCCAACCCTCACTGGGAACAGGTCCGACTTACTACCGGCTATGCGGACCAAACTCACGCTCCTCTGGTAAAGGGACTGAATGGCCCTTAACAGAAAGCCACCCACCCCATACTCCTGGAGCGTCCCCCACTGGGTGCCCCCTGGGGACACGGTCATAAGCCTTCTCCAAATCCACAAAGCACATGTGGATTGGTTGGGCAAACTCCCATGCCCCCTCCATCACCCTTGCAAGGGTATAGAGCTGGTCCACAGTTCCACGGCCAGGACGAAAACCACAT